>NC_091168.1:32150415-32450415 GCF_040958095.1 Procambarus clarkii | reverse complement strand
CTGATACAATGGATCCTTGGTCCTTAGTTCCAGAAGGCCGTACAAGTGCCAACCTGGTCGAGTGCCGAATAATTTTTACCCATAAGTAATAATGTAAATTGGGTTAATCCATTCCAGACCACAGGAAAATATACATATGAATACAATAAATAAATGAAATAAATGCAAATATATTCTCACTTTACCTGTACTTAGGAGAGTTGATGGCATATGTGGATGGTGGTGAGGAAGAGAAAGATGTTATTGTTACACAGGAAAAGCCCCTAACCATAAACACTTCAGGTAATTGTGCTTCTAGGGGGTTCTTTCTCTTTTGTGTCTTTTTCTATCGTAGAGATCATAGATTTAGGCATACCAAACTTGGTAGCAAGAGCAAACGTACGGGCACCACTTTCATATTTTGCTAAGGGTTCTTTTTTCATCTCTATCTACTAGTTCTAACTAATTTTCTTTTCGCTTGGCTCTTATCGCTAACTTTCTTAGACGCCATGTTGACATTTATGCTAATATAAAAAAATATCAACGAAAACAAGAAAAAGTTTACAGAGAGGTATAGTGGGGAGTGCACTTAACTACAGTTACTGGGAAACAGACTCGTCCGTTACACATGGTTACATTAAAGTGCCAAGCAGACGGTCGACTACCGAGAACGAACACACTATTTGAGTGTGGAATTGTTCGAGTTGGGAGCAGTTCGAGTAACGAGGTTCACCTGCATATTACATGTTTCAACTCGCTGTTCACTTCCGACCCACTGACATGAAAACGAAGCACAACAACTCCTCACCCACCCATTCATATTTGCATAACACACTCAACATTACTGTAATTATTTTTGTATTATTATTTTTTAGAAAAACTTTCATATATTGAATAAATATACGTGCTCATAACAAATTAGTATTGTGCAGAGCAGAGTTAAATGGGGAATGCAAGTAACTGCATAATTTCTAGGTAAATCTATTGCCTACTTGCAATGAATTTGCAAACAGCTTCTGCATGAAAAAAATTTTGTTACCAAAACACAATAGGTCAAAAGCACTTCGCTTTGACACTTCTACTTCATTAAACTGTAATCAACGCTACAATAAATCACCCTATCCATAATAATGATTAACCTTAACTCATCACATGAATCCTCATTATTTTGTTTACATTTTATAAGGTTAGGCTACACTTGTTTCGATAGGAAATTCGCCAATCATTTTCATTCTTATCGAATAACTTTTATTATGGACTCAAACACACATGCTGTACAGTACAATCATACACAAGTAATTACAGATCAACGTTATACATACAAGGGTAGAATATTAATACTGAGAACAACACCAATAAAATAGTTGTGCAAATCAAATTAAGAGATTGGTGATGGTCATAGTGGCATACAGTGCATATACTGTACAGAGAAATGTCTCAAGATACAGTACATCTAACAGAGTTGTACCAGTACAGTATATATATATATATATATATATATATATAAGCAATGGGATATTGAGTAAACAAGCCTCTCTTCCCTTGTACTAAAAACTCTGAGAATCATAAATTTTGTAGAGCCACAATCCACTGCATTAAATTATACATCAAATGTTCATCACAATGAAGCATTCAATGACATATTTGACAATTATAGCACAAAAAAATTTACCGATATTTATATTTGCATAATGCACTAGCCTACAGTTGCATAGTTACATCCTCTCTTGTATCTCGACGTACTCGTGATATGACTTAAATATAATGCATAACAAGAGGTTACAAGAGCAACTTGTCTCATTCTTCCAGTTCTTAAGAGAACTACAAAAGCCATCTAGACTATGTAATACGTTCACCAACAAATGATTAACATTAGTCAATCAAATATTGTCAACTTTTATTGTTTGAGGACAGGGCAGCATAGAATTTCTGGTATTTCACTGGCAACTATACAACACTGATTGAAGACCCCCTTGTAGAAATGCTTGACTTCATAAAAGTCTTGGATCCTCTCATCTCACAAGGATCCCTTTTGAATCAAAGAGTGAGTAAGTACACTGTGTGTAAAGAGATAGCTAAGAATATCAAGCTTTTGCCACAGATGTTCCACTCCCTGAACAACCGTCCCCGTAACAGAACATTGCATTTTGACGTATACTCTACCTAAGGCCAAAAATAGAAACTAGAAATGTACTAGAAAGTAGTAGCAGTTCTCAAAATTGACATACTGTCCTGTTTTCTGTTTTGGGTCCTCTAGTAGATTAGGAAAGGGGACTTTAGTACAACAGTTTCTTAACATTGGGAAACCTTAGTACAGACTGCACTGTACACTGGGATAGAAAAATTCTGCAAGATATAACTGGTTGCAACAATATACACACATTACTAATCCTGGTATCAGCAGAAAGAAATGAAAAACTCCTTGCAACAAACTCCAAAACTTCATTGAGGCAAATGTACTGACACACTGCAAACGTTGTGATTGAATATTAGGAAAATTGGAACTTGACAAATAATGTACAAGTCATGTGTTTTGATACCACTGCCAGCAATATTGGTATTAAGTAAGGTGCTTGCATCATAATTGAATCTGAGCTTGGGAGATCACGTCTTCCTCTGGCAAGTCGACATCATATTAATGAAATAATTATTTCTCATGTCTTCAACAGTGTCATTGCACAACTGCTGGATTAGTTGCCTGATCCAGCAAGGATCTCCTGCAAGGAAGAATTGGAAAACTACCACCCAAGAGCATATGTCTTGAACTCCATGAATTAACTTTTATATTTTGGAGATATACCATCCAGATGAGTTCATTTTACCAAACCAGGTGCCTTTTATCATGCAAAATGGATGGCACAAGTGATACATGCAATGAAGGTAGCAAGACACAACTGTTTCAGACAATTCAAAATAACCAAAAATAAACATGGAATGCAATGATTCCCTTGCTTTACCGTTACTTTCTAAGTGCAAAAGTGATTTGCAGAACCTACTGCACCTAAAGCCCCAAGAACAGACTGAACTGTATGCAAAAGCTTTAGAGCTTGGATGAGATATACCTTCAGTTCCCACCAAAGCTCTTGTGGTACCTCAACGAAGAACTCATGCTTCTAGCATTCTTAGATGACAGAGTGAGTCCTGATATGAAACAACAAATGATTCAAGCTCTTGAGAATCCTGCTACTGAAAAGTTCACTAACAGAACTGTTCTCAGTTATAAGGACAAGACTGTATCAGAGGAAACCTTGGTAAGTTTTATCACGACAGACAGTAGAAAACAGTTTGAAAAATTGTCCCTTTCAAAGTCATTTCTTCAAATGGATCCATCGAAATGGAATGAAAATGATGACAACGATAAAGCAAAACAGTATGTCGACAAAATGAATGATGTTAATGACAATGCAAAGAACAGTTGCTTTGTTCCAATCATTCAAGTCATCTCACAAAGAATAAAAAAACAACTGCAGTACATCTTGCAGATTATAGAGAAGCACAGACATAAGTTTGCAAAGATAACAAAAACATGCAATTACAGGACAAACTGCATATTCTGAATAATTACTGGAAGTATATGGACTAGGCCTAGGATACCACATTAAAAAAAAAAAGACTGCTCCAAACAAAGATACCTCTTGGGTGGTGTGGAAATACTGCATTTATAACATATCACACTAAATTTCAATTGTCTGGCAGCAGCATTAAACATGATTTAATTATGCTGAAAATTTTGTGTGTAGGGGTCTTTTGCAAGGTGTAACATTAGATGGTATGCATCATAAAAATTAAAAAATTAAAACTCACCTCCTCAGCTTGGGCCACTCTAATATATGTACATACATGTATAGACATATATACTGTACATGTATACACACGTACATGAATGTACAGTATATCTTGAGGTTATCTTGAGATGATTTCGGGACTTTTTAGTGTCCTCGCGGCCCGGTCCTTGACCAGGCCTCCACCCCCAGGAAGCAGCCCGTGACAGCTGACTAACACCCAGGTACCTATTTTACTGCTAGGTAACAGGGGCATAGGGTGAAAGAAACCCATTGTTTCTCGCCGGGGCCTGGGATCGAACCCAGGACCACAGGATCACAAGTTCAGCGTGCTGTCCGCTCGACCGACCGGCTCCAGGGTATACATACATTCAATTCACACATACAGTACATACATGCTGTATATACCATTGCTCCCATTTCATCATCTCTCTCTCTCTCAGGGATAGGAGATATCACCTCTTAAGATAAAGCAAACCAACATCTAGTGGAAAGTGGTTGTATGTCACACTCAAATGACATGCCAAGTTACCTTATGAGTTACATTATGCATACCAGAAGATATGGCCCAGCATACCGATTTCAGATTCACGTACTATCATTTCCTGGCTATAACTTGATCTGTGCGACTGTTGCTGGTCGAATCCTGCAAGCCAATCATGTTGGTTGATCAGCCATTTGCTGTACGGACTCGTCTAGTACCCTCTTTAACATTACCGAATTTCTTGTACAGTACTGTATATCTATTGGTATAAAGTTGACGAGTTGCAGGTCTCCGATACTCTCACAAGGTTATCTGTGCCTGATACCTCTTCTCCACAAAAGGTTAACTCATAGTTAAGTCTTCATCTAGAGAGTGCTAGCATGAATGTTAAGAGCCAGGGGGCAGTAAATATATACTATACAACCAACTAATACATTTTAAAGTTATCAAGGACTTGAACCAACGATTTAAATGTTCCAGATTAAATTACAGAAATTACAGCTTCTTGGGTATCATCAAAAAGATTTTCCAATTGCTCCTCTGTTTTCCAACACATGTAGGATATTAAGGTGGCGGCTAACGTGTACAGAATTATCAAAAAATTTTCATCTTGAGTTTTTTTTTGTCATTTGTAAGTAGACATATGTTATATGTTAAGATAGAGTATAATAAATCTGTCTACAACAAAAATTGCCTTAGCCTACTTCGGTGTTTTTGTCTCTTCCTATCACAAGTCACCACTGAGGAGTTTATCGTCAAGTTGTTGTGAACATTCAGTTGGAACATCTACCATGGCATCCAAGGATGCAGGTTCAATCCAATAGTAAACCTTCAATATATTCTAGTAGAAACATCACATTCGTGTAATTTTATCATCCATTACGATTCTTTCTCAACTGCACCCCAAAATGTACATCATACCACCATTCCTCAACATGCCTCTAATTTCTCTCAGAAATATTACTGTTCATTTTCCTGCCATACAATGTTATGGTTGACAGCCCACCTCCCCCTTGAGCTCATAAACTTGTAAATGTTGTACAGAATTATTTTGGTTCCTTGCATCAATACCTAAGCAAACATAAGACACGCTTCCTACAAGCCACCTACAACCACATCTTTGTAAGTCATATACATTATGCATAAGCAAAATATCTTTAGCAGGTGTAATGAGTGGGGCAGTCATGCCTCTCATTTGCTAATGTATTTAAACTTGACTAAGAAAACTTTTCAATACAATATTGGACATGTTGCACAGATGACACCCAGCCTCCTCATGGTGAATGTCTCTCGCCTCAGGAACACCCAGTACATTTCTAATCATACTGAAATTGGCGTGAACTTTCATCAGAAGTTAGCATACTGTCACCTGCACACCGTGAGAGGGTACAGGTGGCAGCTCTACCTTTATTTTGTGTACAAGATCCAGAATAGTGCCTAACGGCACAATTGATTTCTTGTGGTTAATCTTTAGTGCCGCATCATACTGCAAGCAGAGTCGTCAGACAGCCTGGTTGACTAGGTCACTAGCCAGGAGGCCAGGGTAAGGATTCATCAGTCTTCATAAAGGTAACCACTAATGAAACCTGTACCTGTCCTTAATAACGGTG
Source organism: Procambarus clarkii (assembly GCF_040958095.1). NCBI lineage: Eukaryota > Metazoa > Arthropoda > Malacostraca > Decapoda > Cambaridae > Procambarus > Procambarus clarkii. The sequence goes on along the minus strand of NC_091168.1, from coordinate 32,444,560 downwards.
GCTTTGTACCTAGATGTACCTGGAGAGGGTTCTCTCCGCCAGTACCTGGTACCGGTGGCATGGAGCAGCCCACAGGCCCACATATCTAGTACAACCCAGCTGTTTAAGCATTCCATGTAGGAAATTCAAATTTTTCTAGAAGTTCTTTTGTTCTGGCAGTATTTCTTACACTTGCTGGGAGAGTATTGAAGAGCCATAGATCACTGATGTTCAGTGTTCTCTGATTGTGGCTATGGCACCTCTTCTCATCACCGGTTTTATTCTGCATTTCCTTCCATATCATCCACTCCAGATTGTTATTTTCCGGCATAAATTTAGGACCTGGTTTCCAGTACTTTCCATGCAGATGTTATGCAACGCTTTTCTCCTTTCCAAGGAATACATTGAGAGCTTCGAGATGGTCCCAATAATTAAGGTGCTTTATCGTGGCTATGAGTGCTGTGTATGTTCTTTGTATTCCCCCGGTTTCAGAAATCTCTCCTGCTCTGCTCTGAAAGGGAGAGCATCTAGCAATACCCATCGCAAAACACCACCATTGATTTGAAATATAATGGGCATTGTGATAGGATTTTGTAAAGGCATTAGTAAGTTGTCACAACCCATCCAATAATTTTTCTGACTATATATTTGGTTGATTATGCTCCTTAAACATTTGGTCTTCAGACATCATTACCACCAAATCCTACACGTTATTCTCCAACTACCTACCTTGAGGCTACCTTGAGGTGCTTCCGGGGCTTAGTGTCCCCGCGGCCCGGTCGTCGACCAGGCCTCCTGGTTGCTGGACTGATCAACCAGGCTGTTAGACGCGGCTGCTCGCAGCCTGACGTATGAGTCACAGCCTGGTTGATCAGGTATTCTTTGGAGGTGCTTATCCAGTTCTCTCTTGAACACTGTGAGGGGTTTGCCAGTTATGCCCCTTATGTGTAGTGGAAGCGTGTTGAACAGCCTCGGGCCTCTGATGTTGATAGAGTTCTCTCTCAGAGTACCTGTTGCACCTCTGCTTTTCAACGGGGGTATTCTGCACATCCTGCCATGTCTTCTGGTCTCATGTGGTGTTATTTCTGTGTGCAGGTTTGGGACCAGCCCCTCAATTATTTTCCACGTGTAAATTATTATGTATCTCTCCCGCCTGCGCTCAAGGGAGTACAGATTTAGGCTCTTTAGTCGGTCCCAGTAATTTAGATGTTTTACTGAGTGGATTCTAGCAGTAAAGGATCTCTGCACGCTCTCTAGGTCAGCAATTTCTCCAGCTTTGAAAGGGGCTGTCATTGTGCAGCAGTACTCCACTCTAGAGAGCACAAGCGTTTTGAAAAGTATCATCATCGGTATAGCATCTCTAGTGTGAAAAGTTCTTGTTATCCAACCTGTCATTTTTCTTGCAGTTGTGACGGCTACTTTATTGTGTTCTTTAAAGGTAAGGTCTTCCGACATGAGTACACCCAGGTCCTTTACATTGCCTTTTCGTTCTATGTTATGATTTGCCTGCGTTTTGTACGTGGTTTCTGTTTTTATAATTTCAATTTTTCCGTAGCGCATGAGCTGAAACTTATCCTCGTTGAATACCATATTATTTTCTGTAGCCCATAGAAAGACCTGATCTACATCTGATTGGAGGTTTGCCGTGTCCTCTATGTTGCCAACTCTCATGAAAATCCTAGTGTCATCTGCAAAGGATGATACAGTGCTATAGGTTGTGTTCTGGTCTATGTCCGATATGAGGATGAGAAAAAGTACTGGAGCAAGCACAGTACCCTGGGGGACTGAGCTCTTCACGGTTGATGGGCTGGATTTTATTTTGTTGACTATTACACATTGGGTTCTGTCAGTCAGGAAATTGTAGATCCATCTGCCTATTTTCCCGGTAATTCCTTTTGAACGCATTTTATGTGCAATAACACCATGGTCACATTTATCAAAAGCTTTTGCGAAATCTGTGTAAATTACATCAGCGTTTTGTTTGTCTTCCATAGCATCTAATGCCATATCATAGTGGTCCAGCAACTGCGACAGGCAAGAGCGCCCTGTTCTGAAACCATGTTGTCCGGGGTTATGGAGATGCTGTGATTCCATGTATTTTGTGATCTTACTTCTTAGCACTCTCTCAAAAATTTTTATGATGTGCGATGTTAGTGCTATCGGTCTGTAATTTTTTGCCTCTGCCTTATTTCCTCCTTTATGGAGTGGTGCTATCTCTGCTGTTTTTAGTATGTCAGGGATAACGCCAGTATCTAGGCTTTGTCTCCACAGAATGTGAAGGGCCTGCGATAGTGGTTTTTTACAGTTCTTGATGAATATGGAGTTCCAAGAATCCGGGCCTGGTGCAGAGTGCATAGGCATACTGTTTATGGCTTCTTCAAAATCTAGTGGGGATAGGGCGACGTCTGATATATGATTTGATGTTGGTATCATATCCATGAAAAATTCATTTGGGTTATCAATCTTTAGTGCATTTAATGGCTCACTGAAAACAGAGTCGTACTGCTTCCTCAGTAACTCGCTCATTTCTTTGTTGTCATCTGTGAAAGTTCCATCTCCCTTTCGCAGGGGCCCGATACTAGATGTGGTTTTTGATCTTGATTTTGCATAGGAGAAAAAATATTTCGGATTTCTCTCTATTTCACTGATGGCCTTTTGCTCTCTTTGCCTCTCCTGGGTTTTGTATGATTCTTGTAGCTTGAGTTCAATTGTTTCTATTTCTCTACCTAACCTTCTTCGCCGTTCTTGAGATAGGGTGCGACTCTCAAGTTGTTCCGCGATTCGTTTTCTTCGCCTATATAGGGAACGACGTTCCCGTTCCAATCTGCATCTCTTTCTCTTTTTTCTTAGGGGTATGCGGTTTGAACATATCTCTAGTGCTACTGAGCTTATTTTTTCCAGGCACTGGTTCAGGTTTGCATTTCCTAGCTGTTCTTCCCAGTTTATTTCTGTGAAGTCCTGGTTTATTTGCTCCCAGTTTATCCGTTTATTATTGAAGTTGAATTTGCTGAAATCTCCTCCACCGGGAATCTGGACTGGTTTTGAAGGTCCATTCCCCATGGTTGTCAGAACTTCAATTAAGTTGTGATCTGAGTAACAGGTATTTGTAATCATTATGTTCCCGATCAACTCATCATTATTAGTGAAAATGAGGTCCAGCGTGTTCTCCTTCCTAGTTGGTTCTACTATTTGCTGGTTTAAGGCAAACCTATCGCACATCCGTAGCAGGTCATTTGCATGTGCCTGCTCATTTAGGCTACTTCCTGGTATTCTTTCTGATATTACTGTATTAGCCAGGTGCTTCCATTTCAGGTGCCGTAGGTTGAAGTCCCCAAGCAGGATGATGTTCGGAGCTGGATTTGTGAGGTTTTCCAAGCAGTGCTCTATTTTCATTAGTTGGTCTTTAAACTGCTGAGGGTTTGCCTCCGGTGACTTATATACAAGGACAATAACTACATTTAGGATCTCTATTTTGACTATCAGCACTTCCACCATATCATTTGAGGTGTTTAGCAGCTCAGTACAGATGAGTGTGTCTTTGATGTAGAGGCTGACCCCACCTACACCACCCCAACTGCACTTCCACCATATCATTTGAGGTGTTTAGCAGCTCAGTACAGATGAGTGTGTCTTTGATGTAGAGGCTGACCCCAACTACAAGTAGATCTGATTGTGTTTTGTCCCCTGTATTTTGCCTAAGTTTTTTTTTCCAAACTCAAATGCCTGGAATTTTAAATGTTTTTTATTTCCAATCAAAGACTATTAATATTACCTTGTAGTTTTTCAATATCTTATAAGAAATTTTCAGGCTGTTTTTTGTCACCTGCAAAAGATGACAAAGCTGTGATTTGTATTTTGGTTTACATCTGATGAGAAAATGAGAAGAAACAGGGGTACTCTGACTGCATTCTGGGTTACAGAGCTTTTCACTGTTCTCAGATTAAATTTTGTTTCATTGACTTATTCTTTGCATTCTGTTTGAGAGGCAATTTAATATCCACCACCCTAAACCATTCTCATGTCGATAAGCACAATCGACTTGAGAATGGTCCAGGACGGACCGAAACGTCGTCCCTTTATTTTCTAGTTGTGTGGATTGGTCAACATACTTCAGCCACATTATTGTAACTCATCACCTGCATCCACCACCCTCCTTTACCCATTATTCATACCGATTTAATTTTATGGGCTATCAATCCATCTCATTTATCAAATGCCTTTGCATGTCCAAGTATACCACATCTGCATTTTATTTTTCTTCTAATCCTTCCATGATTTTGTCGTAGTGGTCAAGTAACTGTGAAAGGCATGATCATCCCACTTTAAATCCATGCTGACCTGGGTTGTGAAAGTCATTGATCTCCATGAAACTGAAGATCGGAGTTCTGATCACTCTTCCAAAAACTTGTGTGATGTTGAGCATTGGCCAAAAACTACATAATGGGACCCTGCCTGAATGGAACATAGTTCAACAAAAGTAGATATAATATAACTATCAACAATGACAGATGCAATGGTAAATAAGGAGGTTCTGATTGAGTGGAGTCTCAATTCACAGGAAGAATGGTGTCGAAAGCTTAAATATTAAACATGCACTTCATAAGCGCTTGTTTTTTAAAAAATGCAAAATGGGTATTCTGTCACTTGTGCTAACAGACAAAATAACCATGGACAGAAAATAGCCAAAAATAGCATAGATCAGAGCAACGGAAGTGATCGAAAATTAATCTTTTTAGTTTGAGCAGAATTCCACTGGAAACTATATTTTAGAAACAAGTTCCAACACTTCTTTATAACAAATTCCCAACTTTTTCCTAATTTGCAGTGATAAGACTGTAAACTTTAACAAATGTAAAATAATGGTAAAAAATCCTGTTATGCCAAATTTAGCAAAGCTGATAAAAGTTCCTTAAGTTCTTTAATTCCTCTCAATATTTTCCCGATTAACAACTATTTGAAACGACTTCCAGCCGGCAAAATATGCACGAGAAATGTAAATTAACACAAATTCAACATCGATTCAATATTACAGCATCGTTTGCCCGGGGGATAAATGTTTACAAATTTGCAGGTTGATAAAAGATGTCTTTACCTTTTAACATAAGGTTATACAAGTCAAAAGTGGTTTTGTTTTCACATTTAAATATGCAATTTAATTACTGCAGTACGAACATGGACAAATGTTCAGTCGGCTGCTTCCTCTTGCCGAGCTGTCAGGGACTGATGCAGTATGACTTAGAGTTCTATCATATTTCACCAAGACCAGGGCAATATTTTCAACTGAATACTTGCGATGCTTTTGGTTGTGCTCAATATGATGAGTCTTGAGCTGCAAACCTCGCCTAGAAATATGCGCTATATTCCCATAAAGAAATATTTAAAATACCATTTAACAACTACAAATTCTCACTGAGAATTATGTATTCCCAAAATCTATTTGATATTTAAAGCTCAAAATTATTGTTTTCCAAACTATTATGTATATAAATTATGCAGGAATTTTACTTAATGTATTCCCTTGGTATTATTTCAAATACTGTACAGTAATGTACTGTGTTGTTTTTGTCAAGGATAAATATTATGGGATGATTATTGGTTTACAATTCAAGTTAGCCTTTCGAAAAGTGTTACGTTGTAATTAAAGCTAATCTTTACATAATTTCACTTCATACCTTAAACCACCATTTAGTTTTGTTAAATTAAAACCTCACGTTCAAGTGGTAATCTTACTCTGTGCAACCACCACCTAGGAATCATGTGACCGTTACTTTGAATTTTTGAGACAATTTTAATTGTAATATTTCATGGGAGGTTAAGAGGGTTAAGTATAAGGCAATAATTCCTTTCCATAGAATGTGGCCACTTTCTTGCCAGATAATGGAGTAATTTCTAAGATCACTTGCAGCTGACTTAAGGAGGAGAGCTCACACGGAAGGCTGCCAATGTAAATCACACCAGCTAGTTGATATTTACAACATTATGATAAATATTTAGGAAGCATGACTACCAAAAATATTAGAATATGAAGAAACTGGAATGAATTCATAATATTGCATTGCATTTCTGGTACATGAGTAAGAGATTCCACATTAAAGGAAACATTCATTTTCCGCTTCTCCATACATCTGCACAGGTTGTTTTCTTACCTCCAGGTGAAAAATTAAATTTTTAAAAATAATTCTAGAATATAAAAGCATTTTTCAATGCTTATATACTTTAGGGAGATGATGCTTACTAGTTAAGACAAAATGCAATTGATTCTACCGTAAAAATATTCAAATCTGAATTTTGTTATAATAAACACTAAAAAAATAGTAATAGGGGACTGTCAAAGATATTTTAACTTTCTTAATATTAATGGAAATTACCCAATCAGCACAAGGTGGTAACTGAATTACTCTCTTAATTCCCTATCACAGACTTGCCATGCAATATTACTTAGATTTTTATATATTCAATCTTTTCTTCAACATGTGACATCAAGAGAGTAATTGCATTTTCTTTACTGCAACCAAAAGGATTAAAAATCAGCTGTTGTGCTTATAGTTCGAAGACAACTTCATCAAATTGCTTAAAAAACATCCCAAAATAATAATCCATTGAACAAAATATTCTTGAATAGAAGAGACCCCAAACCACGCCTCTCGTCACATTGCCCAACAGGAAAGCCCCGCATATTTACTTCCCCTTTCAACACCATTCCCCTCTTAGGTACGATAAATTTTATATATTCAGGGGATTAACAAAGAAATAATTGCTGTATAATGGAGTATATTAATGTACTCAAAATGCTTCAAAAGACATATCATAATTAGAAAACCATAAATATAATAATACTTAAATAGCATAATTTAAGCAATGTCTTTTTTTGAGTTGAACAAGAGCCTTTGAACTGACATGCAATGTTTATACACAATCCAATTTATTGAGGCATTATTAACAGTGGTCTATCAAAACCTACAGAGATGGCTCATACTAGGTTATCCTTATACAATCTATACTGAAGCTAGTAAAAAGGAAATATTACATTTAGTGGTGGGCTTATCTAAATAAATTACATGTGCATACTTAAGTTATATTACACAGTGTGTGTAGTGCTGTTGAAGATGTCAACAATGAAGGTTTTGATAGAACTTGTGCAACAGTGAAACACAACTTTAAACAACTAAGAATGTCAACACTATTTCTTAACACCCTCATATTAATATATTTAACAATGCCTTTATTTAAATCAAGTTAATGTAAATGACAACTGCTGTAGATTAACTATCATTTCCTTAATGTTACTGCCAAAAGAATCAATTACTTAATCGGATAAAGTGCATTTGTATCCGACAGTCAAAGAATAAACAGTTATCAAAGTCATACACTCCCAACATGAAATGTATAGTGACAACGTTTCGGTTCATCTTGGCCCCTTATGTCGTGACCAGGACTGACTGAAACATCGTCACTTTCTTTTTAGTTCGTATGTTGGGGTTGGATTAGTTGAAGCCACATTGTTGTGACTTATTCTCTATGGAAGTCATACATTGTTCTGTAAATCACCCCTGCTCTCATAACATAAATACTCAAAAATGCAATCAAAATATTGCCATATTTCAATTACAACACAAATATTTATCATGTACAAATTTAGTAGCATGTGGCGAGAGAAACAAAACGAACTAGACTACAGACGGAACCAAATGCAACTACAAGAAGGTTACATAATATGGTGAAAAAGCGAACCGCATCTTTAAACACACAGGCACCATTGTACTTGATCGGAAATATCAACGTCATCAGAGTATTGTGGGATGTAAATGACTCCTTAGATACTAGACTCCATATTCTTCAGTGAAAAGCCACACACTGGGGTTCTCTTGGCTGTAATCCAGCAAAACGTAATGGCAATGTTTGACCAAATAGCACACACCTCGGGTAAAAGTTTTATTGGCTAGATCATACAAAACATACAAGCATGTATATTACTAAATAAAGAATGACAGGTGTACTATTCATTAACTGTTCCACACAAGTGGAAAGCCTCCTAATAAAATGCCAATTGTTAAGAATTATAGTGGTTAAATAGTGTAAATCAGTTAATATAGTAGCAAATAAGAGACCCTCTATAATCCTGCACAATGGAGTGGGTGCTAGTTATATGTTTCCAATGTGGAAAATTATAGTGGAATAATACTACAAATATACAAGAGAAAAATGACAGAAAATTTCAAAGTAGTCAAAACTAAATATTTAAATATATAAGATATACTATAATCTGCATATGTATATATATATTAAATATATTTAAAAAAATTATGAGGACAGTTTCATACCATCCTAGACATACGAAGCTGTAAATGCAAGAGCAGCAAAACGGCAACATAATCAATAATAATAATAAAGGTAGGACCCGCCAAACCAGTTAAGGTGCACTGGCTGATGCCCTCCTTAGCCGAATCATCCACTTTATAAACTAGATAAATAGGTGTTACCCGGCAGGAGGTAAAGAAAGTTGCACAGATGGTCCACTATTACATACGTTCATCAGGTTTGATGGGTTGGATAAGAGAAGTGCCGTCGATTCCTTGTTCTCCCTGTAAGGCAAAAATATACAACTTAATGAAATGTTATCAGTATACATTGTAATAACATCTAAAGAATTACGCACAAATATTAAAAACTTTGAACCTCATTACAGTAAAGACAAATATAAACGTGTATAACAAAACCAAATTGTGGTTTTTTTTTTAACAAGAAAACTTTTTTTTTACGAGAAGATACAATAGATGATGACTGACTCCTGTCAGAAGGCCGAGAGCTTTCCCCTTCTCATTGCCCATGTAAGCTTTACCTTATTAGTTTCCCCTGGAACATAACCTGCCAGTCAATTTACCACCAAGTCCTCAATTACAGATGGGTGAACCCAGATACCTATGCAGCTAAGCTTTTGGCCTAAATTTATATTACAAAGTGAAGAAGAAAACACTTACCATGGCCTCTTCATCTGTGCAGGGTCGATGGGGACCCTTGCAACGATCAACGATGAATTCTTCGGAATCAGCGTTTTGTCATCTGTATATACTGAAAATAAAATGTTTCAAATTAACTCATGGATTTTATTTGAATACAAATTGAATTATTAAATTATTTTAAGTAATAAAGACTTAATTCATTCAACCATTTCACAAAGCCATATTTGAGAGAGAAAGAAAGCAATACTCTATTCACATAATTATTACACTAACTGCAGATACACTGTTCCACTCCAAATTTGGCCTAAATAAAAGTTCAGGATATTATGCAAGTGAGGTGAGGAGAGAGTATATACTGTATCTAATGTCTGCATATAGGATGTGATACACTGACTATGTACTTGGGACCAAAGAGCTGAAACTCAATCCCTGCGAGCACAGATATGCGAGTACATCTTTTTATCTTAACCTCACTGTGCTTTAAAGAGAAGCTACCTAAAGAATTTTGTTCCACAATGTTGTTGTTCTTAGGGTTTTCCCTGGCTTAAATGATTTCCAGTATTGGAATTTTGCCTAATGCATGCAACAGAAGCTGCCAACTTACTTTCTTTAGTTTCTGCATTGGTTATCTGCAAGTCATATGGCTGCCCACGTCCAAGTCTCTTCTGCTGTATGATGGCCTCTTTCAGATCCTCGAGACTGATGTGTACACCATCCACGGGCAATGTGTCATACTCCACCGCCGACTTAAATTTGTAGTGTACAGACATCCTGTAAAAAGAAGGTCAGTTTATTATATTACAGCAATGAACAAGGGACACTTTGTACACTGATAATTATTATACCAGGCTCAGCCTGTCCAGTTACTCTTGAACCAAAAACCGCAATGTGGCACAGTGAAGGTACGAAGAAAGCAAAGGCCAATTTTTTGAGCAGCGAGAACATTAGTACTGGTAACTGCTAGCTTAGAAAAAATTGACAAAATGCTCGCATTGATGTGGTATGATGGGCATGAGGTGTTCAAGTTAACAATAATTCACAGCAGACCAGCAAAAAGGTCAATAAACCAAAAGCCATCCTAGACTACAAAATAAATGTGTTTGATAAACAAATGTGACATGATGATCGGGCAGTGGAATGCCTACCCAAGTCTAAAATAGTATATGAACTTACTGGATAGGCATTATAATGCCGAATGCACATTACATGTACTTGGTGAAAACTAACGGTATTTCAGTCACTGGAAAAGTACACCAAGACAAAACTGCAAGTGTCTAGTTAAACCATAGCCAGACCAACAATGAGGCACACTTTACCAGATTGACTACCAAGGGCTACATGTTACTGCACTGACTATTTACAACCCACAGGACAGCAAACCAGATCCCAATAACAAGAGTGCATTGTGCACAGGTCAACAGGTTTTGAGGGAGAAAAATGAAAATTGGTGGAAGTATGGTAAAGAGTAATGTTGCATTCTGAATCATTGACTGTTCAACAAACTCACATACTCCCAACATTTTGCAGAAATCACCTCATCGATAAAAAGTCCAAACATAGGTTTTAAAATGTGAAACAGCAAGGCACTCTTTTTGCATGAGCTCGGTTACCCCAAGCTTGCTGAACCAGATATTTGGGTTATTCAGCAAAAATAACGTCTGGATAATTTTCTGCCAAAACTTCACTGTATCTGAACATAAATCTGGATAATTGGAGATTAGTTTACATAATTTTTTAAGTTCTACAGTATCAAACAAGATGACCTACAAGAAGGCAACCTGAAGTTTGTTTTAAATTATAGTTTTGATTTATAGTGTGCATGTGGAAATTCAAACTACTAATATGTTGGTTAAAATTTGCAAGTACAGGTATGTTCATTTTTGGACTACCCCGGTGAGAACTCTGCTTATATAGATGGCTTATCCAAGGAGGGGTCTTTTCCCATATAGTCCAAATGTACAAGTGAGCGTGGACAATTTAACCGGAGCATGTCTGGAAAGAATTTTGGGAATTCTTCTACTCCGAGCCCAGCCTGGGCCAAGCTCAACTTGTGACAACTTGGTCCAACAAACTGTTGCTTGGAGTGGCCCGCAGGCCCACATATCCATCCACTACAACCCGGCTGGTCTGGCACATCTTGTGAGAACTTGTGTAAATGCATCTGGAAGACTTTAACCTTTGTTCCAGTAATATTTTTAGTGCTTGCTGGGAGTATATTGAACAGATGTGTGCCTCTGATGTTCAGACAGTGATCTCTGATTCTGCCTATGGCACATACTTCTCATGGGTTCTATTCTGCATTTCCATCCATATCTTTTGCTCCAATAGATTATTCTACTGCGCAAATTTGGGACCTGGCCTTCCAATATCTTCCATGAATATATTATTTGATACCTCTCATCTCCTTTCCAGAGTATATTTTGGGAACTTTGAGACGGTCACAATAATTTAGATGCTTTCCCTGCAAATACACAATGTAATGAGATCCATATTTTCCCCTTGTTACATCTTGTTAGAAAGTTTTTGTAGACAAATTAGAACATTGTTGCTACTTGTTAGATTGGTTGTTACAACTTTTTTGAATGAGTAATGTCGTAGTTTCCTTGTCTGTTTGGCGGGTTATCAAGTCTATGCATACCGTATATGTTCTCTGTATTCCCTCTATTTCTGAACTCTCTCCTGCTCTGAATGGGGAAGTGTGTGTACTAAGTACTCAAGATGGGACAGTACCAGTGATTTAAATAGTATTAGCATTGCTGTGGGATCCCTGGATCGGAATGTTCTTGAAATCCATCCAATCATTTTCCTGGCTGCCGCTATTCTGTGCGTATATATCGTTTACATACATATATCGTTTACGTTTCTATAAAACTGTTCATGGCATCTTTGGTTAGTGCTAATATCCCCCTCATCAAACACCAGAAGACCAGTGAGGAGTATGACAAACAACAAAGACCAATAACCTGAATGATATGAGATGACAGCAGCCCGAAGAACCAGTTTATGGTTCATTTAGTAGCTTGAAGAACCACTGACTGGAGTGGTTCATTTGCCTTGAAAACGGCAAATACAATCCCAAAGTTCAAAAAGGGAGACAGTTTAGTGCACTAAACTATTGACCAGTATAATTGGCAAAGTACTGGAGAATGTAATCAGAGAAAATATAGCAATAAATCACTTGGAGACCAAAAGTTTTGTAATAAAGAGGCAATATAGATTTAGAAGAAAAATTGACTTGATAATGGTCCAGGACAGACCAAATTGTCATTATTCCTTCACTTTCTGATGTGTGGTTTGGTCACCATATCTTCAGCAAAGTTATTGTGACTCCTGAATGCTGCTTTCTGTGGTATGCTATAGTAAAGAGACTACAGCTAAAGAAATCAAGTCTCATCGACTTGAGAATGGTCCAGGATGGACCGAAACGTTGTCATCCCTTCACTTTCTAGTGTGGTCGGGTCAAGGAAATCAAGGTTGCTCTCTTTGGCATGGGCCCTGTAACTGATTAGATACTCCTTAAAAAAAAGTCATATCTTTTAAGCATTCTGGGAGAAGTTGGAGGACTGGGCAACAGTGCAGTACATATTCAATCCGTGATATGATTATAGATATGATAATACATATCTGAGAGCGGAGGAGCCTTGCCACCAAACTACAGGTCTAGCATGGTGTGGTACTCGCCACTCTTCTCTATGCTAGCGAGACCTGGACTATCTACAGCAGACACGCCAAACAGCTTAATCACTTTCACTTGAGCTGTCCCTGCAGACTCCTACACATTAGGTGCCAGGACAAAATCCCTGACACGGAGGTCCTGGAAGGGGCCAGTATTCACAGCGTCCCACAAAAAACTCAGGCCACATTGTCAGAATGCCTGACAGCCAATTGCCTAAACTGCTGCTGTATTGATAAGCACAATCAGAGAAATATTGCCGGAACAACTCCAAACATCTTCAAGAGAAAACTAGATTATTTCTCCAAGGAGTGCCGCACCAACCGGGCTGTGGTGGATATGTGGACCTGCGGGCCGCTCCAAGCAACAGCCTGGTGGACCAAACTCTTACAAGTCAAGCCTGGCCTTGGGCCGGGCTTGGGGAGTAGAAGAACTCCCAGAACCCCATCAACCAGGTATCAACCAACAGCCTGGTGGACCAAACTCTCTTCAAGCTTGGCTTCTGACCACAACATTGCTTAAAAAGTCAAAATATATATGTAACTGCTATTATTTAGGGATAATAGTATTACAAAAGAGTCAGACTGAGCAATATTCAGATATCAGTGAACACAATGCTGTTCCAAGATGTTAACAATGTTTGGTCCTTGAAATGACTTCTCATGTTCCTTTACAATATAACTTTTGGAATACAGGTGTCGGCCATTAATAGCTGCACTGCCCAGGGGTTAAAGATCTAAAGTGTCATTTGTTCCTCTTGATAAATTTATATGGGTTTTAGTTCTTACTTTTTCTCTCAGTGTATTCCTTGAGCAATTTTATCCTGCTTGATGGGGTTCTGGATAGTTGATGGGAGCTCTTCTAATCCCCAAGCCTGGCCCAAGGCCAGGTTTGACTTGTGAGAGCTTAGTCCACCAAGCTCTTGCAAGTCAAGCCTGACCTCGGGCCGGGTTATCATTTAATCCTATCATTTTTAACGTTTCTGCTGTGCAAATCATTCGGGAATGATCGCGGCGTATCTGTTATCTAGGGATGATTTAACACCTCATAGGATTTAAAACTCCTACAGGAATACAAGACTCACATCAGCTGTCTCAGGCTTCCAGTAAATTAATGTCATTTAAACAAACAAATAGTAGACACTTCCTAGTTGGAAGCAAGTGAGCAGAAGGGTGGCAGAAGCATCACGAGCTAAGAGCACTCATGTTCACCTCATGTCCACAACATCACTTAAAAATTACAAAATATAATATATAATATACAGTGACTTACGATACTTTAGTTACAATATAAATTTGATCGAAAAATGCGACTCAACTTATGATAGTGTCGTTGACTAACGATATTCATCTATACACGTTCGGGTCGACCGAGCGCACTGTTCCCGGTCATGCGGGCTGACCTGCTTCGGTTTACTAGAGCCGCCCGCTTAGTGACGATCACGCTTATAAGAAATTCCATTTTCTTTTCTTCTTGAACATAAAACTGATTATCATATATCACACCATGGGTCCCAAGAAAGTCAGTGGTAAGGTTCAACATATGAAAACACATGTAAGAATGACCATAGAGGAAGAACAAGAGATCATTCGTAAACATGAAAATGGTACTCGTGTTATTGAACTAGCTAGGCAGTACAACAAATCTTCAGGGGAGCAGGAGGCGGCGGCAGTAGATGTCCTTTCCTCATTAATTAAGAAAATATGTGCACTATGAGAAGTACTGCAAAGTTTTGCTGAAAAGAATCACCCAGATAAAGCTGTAGCAGGTCGTTTCATTGATCTTATTAATGACAATGCGATGCCTCACTACAGACAAAGTGTTGCAAAGGGAAAAAACAATGGACGGAACTTCTATGGAACAATTTCTAGTGAGAAAATCAAGCAGTGAGCCAGAAGCAGGTCCTAGTGGTAAGCAGCCAATCCACTACAGCAGTGAGGTGGGTGTGAACTCACGACGCCAGCACTGCCAGTCGCGTACTCTACCACTAGACCACCGAGACTTGTAAAAGTCCTACAGAATTTCTACTGAAATCACAGTTAGTCTGAAGGCCCTCTCTACTGAAGCCCTACTGTGTTTTTGAAGTTGGTGGGTAAGGTGTTTCTGAAGTGTGGGACCACTCTGCCCTTCCACCTGAGTGCTTGTGGGCCATACATAAGAATTTAGACTGGCTTCAGAAGGGGCCTCTAGACTTACTGTAATTTATGTAGAGATCCTGTAGGTATGACTTACAAGTCAGCGGTGGTCTAGTGGTAGAGTATGTGACTGGCAATGCCTTGGTCATACGTTCGTACCACCTCATAGTCTTTGTGAATTTTCTCGGTGATATACATCACAATGTGGTTTGTTTGTGCAAAATTATTCATATTCAGGATTTAGTATCCAGAATTCTAATAAAATTGTGCCTAGAGTTAGAGATAGGCCCATTACAGTATTGTGGCGAGTCAGGTGAAGTTATCAGCCGACTAGCATGCTGATGGTCAAACCCTTGTCAGAATCTGACCAGATTGTCAATTGGGTTAACTCATGCGTTGGCTATTATACTGAGAATATTGTTGAAAACATCTTGATAACTTATTAAGCCAAAATTGCAAAACACTACACTCGATTACATTACAAAACACTACACAGCTCGATTAAGGCAGCGTCTGGGATGATGCCGTACTGAAATATGGAACAATTGCAGCCCTTTTCATATACAACTAGTCAAAAAAATATCGGTTGACATTGCACAACTTTTAATAAATTACTCTAATGGCCCCTTAAGTGGGGACTGCACCATGGGGACTTCATATCTATGGGGAAATTTTGAACGATAAAATACATTCGCTGATTTTAACTAGAGCGACCATTGTGGAAACGCAACATGTGGGTTGCAGATTTCAGTATTGTTGGGAACACTGACACTATGCTTTGGACCCACCAGACCACCTTAATGTATTCCTCTCTCCTTACCACAGTCAAAGCAATCTACATAATTCTATATAGTTTTGAAACAAAATATTCTTAATCTAATTTTTCTTGTGCAGCAGCTGGTTGTTGCGTAAATTGCCTGCGAAGTGCAGAGATTACTCAAGCCAACCACGCCCAAACTTACTTTACCCTAACCTACCCAACACAACTGAGAATAATCAGAGCTAATACAGTTATTGGAACGATATACAGTTTTGACAAATAGAAAATGAGCCTTGTCAAGATGCCTGAGTAGTAAGACTCGACCAGTAGGTCAGACCAGCTCCATGTCTGCCTCAGTATTTACACACTTGAAAGTCACGAGAGTAGAAACATCAACAAAACACGTTTAATTGGATTACTTACAAAGTGTTGAGGTAACTTTCAACACCATTAGACCAGGCAAAATATTTACGTGTACTGTACTAGAAACTACATAACCAGAATTTTCCTAATATCCTAAATTTCAATGGAACACATCATAAACACACACAATGTAAAGCAAAATGATAGGACACATAAAACTGTACTTTAAGAGCTGCAGATAATATGCAACACAATATTGCAACTGTTCCCAAACGTTCAATGCCAACCCGACACTTGGTCAACCATGACAACTTTCACCACCCCAAGCTTCCACCCCCAAGATTATCCCCGTAAACCGCTCAATTGGCTTCAATATCGGGCGAGCAAGGACTAGTGGTCTTACCTGAGGGTTAGTGTGTAGAGCGGGAGGCTGCGTACATGAGGAGAGGCTGGCCAGGAAGGCCAAGACGGAGCACGGCCAGCAGCAGCAGCACCTCACAAGATGGCGGCCGCGTCAACAACACCTCACCACCTGCCTCTCCTTCACCTCCCTCACAACGCACTCACTCACTCCTTCACCAACTTACTAACAATCATCTCAATATGTGAAGAATTTACCATCGTTTTTATTAACGAGGAAAACGAGTGTAATTTATATATGATAAAGGAGTAGCGAGATGAGGGAGGAGTAGGATGGTAGTGGATGTGAAGGAGGCGAGCCACGGGGTCCACACTCCCGCCACCACCACGATATCTAAATATCTAAATAATAGTAATTCTCGTTGTTGGGGACAGGAAGCCTATATTTATATATATATAATACTCTTCTTATATATATAATACTCTTTAAGCTTATATTAAGGTCCCTTCCAACTATTAATCTTTCCCAGGATGAAATCCACACGTTGCCCAACTCCCGGTTACCAATTTATATCGGGAATCACCTCCTATATATCGATATATATCACTTCACCTCACCAATGAGGTGTTGTTGACATTCCTGGAAAACAGAAGAGTAAGGGAAGACATGATAACTACTTACAAAATTCTCAGGTGAATTAACAGGGCGGACAAACTCTTTAGCACGGGTGGAACCCACACAAGGGGGACACAGGTGGAAGCTGAGTACCCAAATGAGCCACAGAGACATTAGAAAGAATTTTTTTTAGTGTCAGAGTAGTTAACAAATAGAATGCATTA
Organism: Procambarus clarkii; assembly: GCF_040958095.1. NCBI lineage: Eukaryota > Metazoa > Arthropoda > Malacostraca > Decapoda > Cambaridae > Procambarus > Procambarus clarkii. Next base: position 32,427,490 of record NC_091168.1, on the reverse strand, counting down.
AGTAGTGATGTGGTGGAGGCTGACTCTATACATAGTTTCAAACGTATATTTGATAGAACCCAGTATAGGCTCAGGAATCTGACAGTTGAAAGGCGGGACCAAAGAGCCAGAGCTCAACCCCCGCAACCACAACTAGGTGAACAGCTGCACCAGGTGATAGGAAATATGCCCAAAAATTTATCCTGCACAGACCCAGGAGCCGATCCCTGATTGTGAGTCGAGAACGAAGATTGAATTTAGTTGATTTCTTATGGAAAAGGCAATTACAGAGGAACATAATAGGGAAAATAAGGGGACCTTTGATAGAGGTTTACAAGTGGATGAATGAACATAACAAAGGGGATATTAATAGGGTATTAAAAGTATCAACACAAGACAGAACACGAAACAATGGGTATAAAGTGGAAAAATTTAGATTTAGGGTATATACTGGTTTGTTGATTTATGGAACCAATTACCGTGTAACGTGGTGGAGGTGGGGACCCTCGATGAGTGGGATTGGGTGGTTATAAATAGGAGCTGCCTCATATATGTAGAGGCATCGTATGGGCCAATAGCCCTGCAGAAGACCTATTGGCCCATATAAGGCAGCTCCTCTTTATAACCACCCAATCCCACTCATATACATGTCCAACCCACGTTTGAAACAATCATAAGAACATAAGAATAAAGGTAACTGCAGAAGGCCTATTGGCCCATACGAGGCAGCTCCTATCTATAACCACCCAATCCCAATCATATACATGATAATCATTTCGATGATACGAAAATCGGTAGGGAAATTAATTCGGAGGAGGACTCACTATCACTTCAAGTTGATCTAGATAAGGTTTTGAAATGGTCGAAGGATTGGCAGATGCAGTTTAATGCTGATAAATGTAAAGTTCTGAGGTTAGGTAATGATGATAGGGTTACAAGATACGAGCTAGATGGTATTGAGATTGCGAAGTCGAATTGCGAAAGGGATCTGGGAGTTATGATTAGTAAGAATTTAAAACAAAAGGATCAATGCATAAATGTTCGTAATAAGGCAAATCGGACACTTGGATTTATTAATCGCAGCGTTAGTAACAAGACACCTGGTGTGGTTCTCAAGCTATATCTTGCTCTGGTTAGGCCCCATTTAGATTATGCAGTTCAGTTTTGGTCGCCATATTATAGAATGGATATAAATTCACTTGAACGTGTCCAGCGTAGGATGACTAAGTTAATTCTCCAAATTAGAAATCTTTCATATGAAGAAAGATTAACAAAGCTTAAGTTGCATTCACTGGAAAGGCGAAGAGTTAGGGGTGACATGATAGAGGTTTACAAGTGGGTGAATGGACATAACAAAGGGGATATTAATAGGGTATTAAAAGTATCAACACAAGACAGAACACGAAACAATGGGTATAAATTGGATAAGTTTAGATTTAGGAAAGACTTGGGTAAATACTGGTTCAGTAACAGGGTTGTTGATTTGTGGAACCGGTTGCCGCGTGGCATTATGGAGGTGGGGTCCCTCGATTGTTTCAAGCATGGGTTGGACATGTATATGAGTGGGATTGGGTGGTTATAAATAGGAGCTGCCTCGTATGGGCCAACAGGCCTTCTGCAGTTGCCTTTGTTCTTATGTACATGTCCAACCCGCGCTGGAAACAATCGAGGGACCCCACCTCCACCACGTTACGCGGTAATTGGTTCCACAAATCAACAACCCTGTTACTGAACCAGTATTTACCCAAGTCTTTCCTAAATCTAAATTTATCCAATTTACACCCATTGTTTCGTGTTCTGTCTTGTGTTGATACTTTTAATACCCTATTAATATCCCCTTTGTTGTGTTCAAGTTCAAGTATGTTTGTTGAGATAAGCAAGAAATACATCTCAAAGGGATAGAGTAGCTTAGGCTATTTCTACCCCTCTCTACTTCAAGTCCCTCAAGGGGCGCACAAATTCAGTGAGTACAAATAGACAAATAACATTACAAGAATCCCATTTGTGGGAACCAATTGCCGCGTAACATGGTGGAGGTGGGGTCCCTCGATTGTTTCAAGCGTGGGTTGGACAAGTATATGAGTGGGATTGGGTGGTTATAAATAGGAGCTGCCTCGTATGGGCCAATAGGCCTTCTGCAGTTGCCTTTGTTCTTATGTTCATTTAACATTGCAGGTTAATATAGTAAGCACAGCATATAAGTGTTACACTCTTGGGGCAAAATTCTTGTAGCTCCTAAGTATACTGTCTATCACACCATTATCACACATCCAAACAATTTGATGTGGTACACTATTTATTTCCTTATTTCTATAGTTATCAATAAGTTGACACTCTAATACATAATGTTCTAAGGTGTGGGCGTGCGGCATACTACATAATTTACACTCCTTATCTTTTTCACTGACATCAACACCGTATTGCCAGATATATTTGTATCCTAATCTTAATCTCATGTAAATTGAATCCTTCCAAGTAGACCTTTCCTTTACCATAAGTGAAGAACGAATTTGTATTTATTATTGAATAATTCTTAAGTGTGTTACTACTGTCCACCATTGCCATTCTCTTTATCATTTCTTCACCCTCTTGGATCATCTTGAGTCTTGTTTTTATTTGTTTCAAGGTTAACTGACATACAACATCAACAAGAGTTTTTTCCGTGGCTCTCTTCGCTATGTCATCAACTACCTCATTCAACAGTATTCCCACATGTGAACGGATCCATCTTAATTTATACCCAGTTTTTTCTAATTTCTTAATATTCTCTCTACACTATCACAATATTCTGGTATACTGGGCGTCTGCTATTTAAAGACTCTAACGCTCCTCTGCTGTCAATAAAGAAGCAAGCATTTTTACCACATTTGACTACTTCCTGTAATCCTGCTAATACACCTTGGAGTTCAGGCTGCGTTGAAGAGACATTGTCAGTTAAGCGGCGTCCAATAACAGTGTCTACAGTGCCGATGTCAGTGTACTCCCTGATCAAGACTCCACATCCTGCCTTCCCATCCCTAGCTACTGACCCATCACAATATACATGTAGAGGGTTTTCTGTAGGCAGTTTTCTAATTATACAATCATATGTTGCCCTCAGCTCTCCTATTTCATACATACTTTTTTCTTTTGCAAGGGAGTAATTACTACATCTACATTACAATCCTCCCATGGTGGTGTGAATTTTCTCTTGGGCACAGCAATACACTCTGTGATAACATCATACTTTATAACATTAGAACATAAGTTATTCATATATACTCTCTTCTTCATCATACACTGTTCATTACTTCCCACCTTTTGAACCGAGAGGATTAATTCATTAGCTCCCCCACCTCTCATTAATCTAATGGCAGAGGCTACATTTATCTCTGCAATTCTATCCCCAATATTCTGCAGATTTAACTCCATCCTCATTATCTCAATCATAGCATTTCTTGGGCATCCTAAGATAATTCTCATGGCTTCATTTTGTACCTTCTCCAATTTGCCCATCCTACCTTTACCAAAACAAGAAATGACAGGTGCAGCATAATCAATAAGAGATCTTACAGTACTCAAGTATAACATTCGTAGCACAGGGACTCCCACTCCCTTTCCACAGCATGCCAAGGCCTTCAGAGGTTGTAATCTCTTCCGACATTGACCCAACAGTCTGTTCATCTCAGCTTCCAAACTCTCATGGGTATATCCAACATATATTCCTAAATATTTATATATATTAACTCTCTATATTTTTACCATTTATTTTCAATATAATGGGCCTCCGACTTCTACATTCAAACTTAGTTTTGTTTTCATTAACAACCAGTCCCATATGGTGACACAGGTTTCCGAAATTGTCCAACACTGTTTGAACCTTTGAAATATCTTTGCCCTGAAACAAAATATCATCGACATGATCTGAGTTACTCCATTTGAGTTACCCTTTGTTGTGTCCATTCATCCACTTGTAAACCTCTATCATGTCACCCCTAACTCTTCGCCTTTCCAGTGAATGCAACTTTAGCTTTGTTAATCTTTCTTCATATGAAAGATTTCTAATTTGGGGAATTAACTTAGTCATCCTACGCTGGACACGTTTAAGTGAATTTATATCCATTCTATAGTACGGCGACCAAAACTGAACTGCATAATCTAAATGGGGCCTAACCAGAGCAAGATATAGCTGAAGAACCACACCAGGTGTCTTGTTACTAACGCTTCGATTAATAAAGCCCAGTGTCCTATTTAATGCCGGCGCCTTCTTTTAGGAACTTCAAGACGTCGCTATTGGTGAAAACATGGCCATCCATCGGGAGAGTCCTGACTTTTAGGCATGTTTGGCGCATTATTATTTTTAAAACCCCCTCAAGGGGTCGCAGTGGCATGTCTTGTGAAGCTGCTTAGGCTTGTTGGTGTGGACCGGGTGTGGAACTGATTGTTTATAAGGTCCAACACTGGCGCTACTTACCGATTGACTGATTAAGCTACCCAAAAGGTGGCACAAGCATGAATAGCCCGTAAGTGGTGGCGCTTTGGAGCCATTACTATTAGCTGATATTGGAGATCTGTAAATGAATGGATGCTTTTTTTTTTGGTGGGGAGAGGGGGGGGGGCAGGCATGGTGAATAAGCTATACCAATTATAGAGCTAGTGAGTTAAAGAAGGCCTCTAGGTCTTCCATTTATTTTTCACAGGCAGAGCACACACGGGAGACATCTCCCGTCACGCAGGGTGCAGTTGCACCTCCACAGATCTCCAGTATCAGCTCTTGATACTGGTGATGGCTCAAAAGGGCCACCACTTACGGGTTATTCATGCCCGTGCCACCTTTTGGATGGCTTAATCTTCATCTTGGACACATTCATGGGAGACATCTCCCGTCACGCAGGGTGCAGTCGCACCTCCACAGATCTCCAGTATCAGCTCTTGATACTGGTGATGACTCAAAAGGGCCACCACTTCCGGGCTATTCATGCCCGTGCCACCTTTTGGGTAGCTTAATCTTCATCATCATCATCATTCCATTTTTCTTAGTCTGAGTCTTACTGCGAGTTGACATGACTGTGTTGTCACTGGAGTTCGGCGATGTGGCCTCAAGAAGAGATCTTGTACGCAGTAGAAGAAGTGTCGCAGCGATGGAACTCTTCCCAAGATGTCCTCGCCTGAAGAGTCCGTGGTGTAGTCCAGTGTTGGTGGTTTTGGTCTTACAGGTTGAGGTTGACTCTGAAGTCGATGAATATTGGTAGAAGCTGGTTCGGTCACCTCAGTGGTGGTGTTGGTGGTCAGAGAGAGCAGATCTGCGAGCACCTCTGCTGAGACGGTAATGGTGGTAGCTTTTGGGACTGGATTGGAGGATGCTGCTGTTTGTGCAGCCTGGGTCTTTAGCGGAACTGAGGTCTGAGTTGAGATCGACCTAGTGGTCGACCTTGTGGAAGTCCTCTGTGTTGTAACTTGAATTCACTTGAACGTGTCCAGCGTAGGATGACTAAGTTAATTCCCCAAATTAGAAATCTTTCATATGAAGAAAGATTAACAAAGCTTAAGTTGCATTCACTGGAAAGGCGAAGAGTTAGGGGTGACATGATAGAGGTTTACAAGTGGATGAATGGACATAACCGGGGGGATATTAATAGGGTATTAAAAGTATCAACACAGGACAGAACACGAAACAATGGGTATAAGTTTAGATTTAGGAAAGACTTGGGTAAATACTGGTTCAGTAACAGGGTTGTTGATTTGTGGAACCAATTGCCGCGTAACATTGTGGAGGTGGGGTCCCTCGATTGTTTCAAGCACGGGTTGGACAAGTATATGAGTGGGATTGGGTGGTTATAGAATAGGAGCTGCCTCGTATGGGCCAACAGGCCTTCTGCAGTTGCCTTTGTTCTTATGTTCTTATGTAAGGGAGGTTGTGAGACTTTTGTCAGGGGCTGTGATGGGGTCCAGGCCATTAGCTAGGTACAGCACATTAAGTTCCCTGACGAATCTGTGGTTATCTGATCGGGCAAACCTCTCCACTAGTCGTATAAGACCAGGGATAATGCCGATATGCATTATCAACCAGCACTCTCGCCGCCGCAAGAGGCGGCGAGGGTGCTGGTTGGGCCTTGGGTCCCCATTGTGAAGGCTGGGTTAACTGGTGGGAGGACCACTGTTTGGTAAGACTGGGAAGTCTTCTGGTTGGTGAGAGCTGAGGTGATGGGTGTCAGGGGCCCCTGGTGGAAGGGTTAGGCGGGGTTGACTTTCTTGGTTTTAACCTGGGCCTTGATTTTTTCCTGTTTGTGGGAGGCAGTCATGTGAAATTGCAGGGTGATCGCCGTTGCAGAGAAGGCAGTGATAGGTTGTTGATTTACAGATGGGTTTTGAAATGGTCAAAGGATTGGCAGATGCAGTTTAATGCTGATAAATGTAAAGTTCTGAGGTTAGGTAATGATGATAGAGTTACAAGATACGAGCTAGATGGTGTTGTGATTGCGAAGTCGGATTGCGAAAGGGATCTGGGAGTTATGATTAGTAAGAATTTAAAACAAAAGGATCAATGCATAAATGTTCGTAATAAGGCAAATCGGACACTTGGATTTATTAATCGCAGCGTTAGTAACAAGACACCTGGTGTGGTTCTCAAGCTATATCTTGCTCTAGTTAGGCCCCATTTAGATTATGCAGTTCAGTTTTGGTCGCCATATTATAGAATGGATATAAATTCACTTGAACGTGTCCAGCGTAGGATGACTAAGTTAATTCCCCAAATTAGAAATCTTTCATATGAAGAAAGATTAACAAAGCTTAAGTTGCATTCACTGGAAAGGCGAAGAGTTAGGGGTGACATGATAGAGGTTTACAAGTGGATGAATGGACATAACCGGGGGGATATTAATAGGGTATTAAAAGTATCAACACAGGACAGAACACGAAACAATGGGTATAAATTGGATAAGTTTAGATTTAGGAAAGACTTGGGTAAATACTGGTTCAGTAACAGGGTTGTTGATTTGTGGAACCAATTGCCGCGTAACATTGTGGAGGTGGGGTCCCTCGATTGTTTCAAGCACGGGTTGGACAAGTATATGAGTGGGATTGGGTGGTTATAGAATAGGAGCTGCCTCGTATGGGCCAATAGGCCTTCTGCAGTTACCTTTGTTCTTATGTTCTTATGGTGTAATGATGGTCACAGGCACAGAGGCTGCATTTCTGGACTGGGTGCAGACACTTGTTGGTGAAGTGGGAGAGCTCGTAGCACTTGAAGCATTGTTGGAGCTTGTGATATTGTTCCTTTTTCATTTGGTGGCGTGGTATTTTGATGCCAAAGCAGTAGAAGCCTTGAGTGGCAGCTTGATTGGTCATAGCTGCTGAGATGAAAATTATCTTCGTTGTTGCTTTATTGTCAGTGCAGAACACAATGGCACTGTTCTGCCACAATGGCGAACACGCTCATGTTTGGGTTTTCTTACTCAATATTGGTATTGATCTCACTTTCTGTGCGGTCAGTTATCCATGGGTTAGTCCTGCTGATAAAAACTGATCTTTCGGCTAGGAACTGACGTGGGTAGTCGAGATAGAGGCAGTGCTCCTTGTGAAGTGGGAAACCATAGCCCAGGAGTTTCTCTAGGTCCTCTGTACTCGTGAAGAAGTGTGATATCATCACCTTCATTACACACAGAAATCACAATAGCGTGAAGCATCAAATGGCGAAGAGGGAGAACGGCCTATTGACATAGCTTGAGTGCATGGGGGAGTTGTGTAAAACCCTGGTTTGTGTCTCGGAGAGACTGCAGGATCCAGTAAGTTCAGTAGAACTTTGGTTTCAACTCTTTTACCATGTCGTAGCTCAGTTGATTAAGGCAGCGTCTGGGATGCTCCCAGACACAGGTTCGAATCCTCGTCACGGCCCTTGTGGATTTGTTCATCACCTACATGATTAATGTCATTGGGTGTGATGCCAGCCCTGTCCTTGAGGATCCCCAGAATGTCGCTTTTTCCAAAAGCATAACCGTTTAGGTGGGTAGCCTTAACTTTTACACATTTGGGTCGCACTGTGTCCTCTCTGACTCTATGGAGCGCAGTGGCAATGGATGTTTTGTGGGAAGGTTTCAGGCTCTCTGCTGTGACTGCTGTGTGTGGAGGATGAATGGTGGCTACTTATGATTGATTGACTGATAAAGATTAAGCTACAATCAACTTGAGAATGGTCCAGGATGGACCGAAACGTCGTCGTCCCTTCACCTTCTAGTGTGTGATCTGGTCAACAAAGATTAATTTATTTATTTATATATATACAAGAAGGTACATTGGGATTGTGAGGATACATAGTATAGTAATTACAATCTTGTACAGCCACTAGTACGCGCAGCGTTTCGGGCAGTAAGCTACCCTAAATATGGCACAGGCATGACTAGCCCGTAAGTGGAGGCTCTTTCGATCCATTACCAGTACCAATAGCTGATACTAGAGATCTGTGGATGGATGGGGTCTTCATGGTAGATTTCAGCCTAGTAGGGCTGGCTGTACCAGTTATGGAGCTGGTGGGTTAGTGTAGACCTCTAGGTCTTCCGTTTCTTCTCTGGCTGAGACTTGCTGCGAGTTGATATGGCCATGCTGTTGTCGGAGTCTAGTGAGATGGCCTCCATGAGGTCTTGTACCGAATAGGTGTTGGCTACTTAATGTTTGTTGTTTCAGATTTAGCTACTCAGAACGAAGTGTCCATGTAGCACGGGTTATGGTGAGCCCGGGCTACTTAAGTTCTTCCTCTTCTTTTATGTTCACGGCAAGTGAGTTGCATTCCACCTGTCCTATGGCCCGCCCAGACATACCCATGATAAGCTGTGTGCTGAATTCACATTTAAATTGCCAGTCCTTACTATGTGGCTGCAATCGTGGAGGAGGATACTGAAAGGATATACAGTACACAGTACTGTATATCCTTATACGACTAAAGATCACATTGACTCCAAAAAATCTACCACCTACGACCTGTCCCACCTCTTGTGATGGCTTAATCTTCATATAATCAAACAGTCAGGAAGTCTAACTCCAAGAGTGATTCAGTACAGATGCTCAAGAGATATCGGACATCTTCAACACCATCGCTATTCAGCGTGCACTCTATTCACCGGCACACCATTGTTCGCAAAGTTTCACCTGCAAACTTTTGTAGACTACATTCATCATGTCTTTTCCATTGCATTTTCAATGCCAATGTGGATTGATTGATGAAGATTAAGCCACCCAAGAGGTGGCACGGGCATGAATAGTAAGTGGTAAAAGTTTTGTACAATAAATCTATATAGTGTGCCGAGGTCGCATTTAATCGTCAGGCTGCTATCGCAGGGAAGGATACTGCTTGACAGTATTTATGAGTGTCCAGCTGCTGGACACATTTTTTTTCCAGAAGAGTGGCAGTGTCGATGGCTTCAAGGTGGTTACTGCAAGATTCAGGGACTCTTTAAAGGGCTCTCCCCAGAGAGGGAGGTTAGCGACCTGAGGATTGCCGTCCGGGCCGCAGTTCTGTCTCTTAAGTGACCTCAGCATTAAAATTCACGTGTCTCCAGGAATATTCCTAGATACTGGTATGTGTCCACCCATTCAATTGGTTGACCCTGGACTGTGAGTTGTATGTTGGGCTTCACTATTTTTATGGGCATGGCTTTTGTCTTTGTGGGGTTGAGTTTGATACCAATCTGCTTTGCCTCTTCACTGATGCAGTCTAAGCATTTTGGGTGCAAGGCACGCTGCATCCCTTCCTTTTATGATGATGACAAAGTCGTCCGTGGAAGTTTCAACCTCATTATTTTTTCCATTAAACAGTTGAAGAGAAGGGGGCTGAGAATACCAATGTAACGTTTTATTGCTTATTTATTTATTTATTTATTTATTTATGCATATACAAGAATGTACATAAGGAATGTGAGGATACAATTATGGTAATTACAGTCTTGTAAAGCCACTAGCACGCGCAGCGTTTCGGGCAGGTCCTTAATCTAAGAAAATTTTAAGGAGGTAAATACTGTACTTGCAAAATTTATAGACAAAAAAATGATAACAGATTACATGGAATGAAAAAAAAAAAGATGAGAGAAAATTATAGGTACAGTATATTAAAGCACATAGGTAGCTATGATTGATTGCAATGACAGCTTAAAATGGTTGTTGACAACAAATTGGTAGGCACAATACAGCAAAAACAATATAAGATTGATTGCAATGACAGCTTGAATGGTAGTTGACAAAAATTGGTAGTCACAATACAGCATATGGCTAGCACATAAAAGAAGACAGCAATGAACACAATGATAAGGTTGTTTGATATTACATAAAAATTATGAGATTGGGTACCACTAGGTACAGAGCAAATTTAAAGCTCAGTGTAGGAAACTAAATAGATGAAGTTAGGTACTTTTTGGTTTTGCTTTTAAATAAGGCAAAAGTTTTACAGTTTTTCAATTCACTAGGGAGTGAGTTCCATAGACTAGGTCCCTTAATTTGCATAGAGTGTTTACACAGATTAAGTTTGACCCTGGGGATATCAAAGAGATATTTATTTCTGGTGTGGTGATAATGGGTCCTATTACATCTGTCCAGGGAGAGTTTCAGAGCATGGTTTGCATTTAAGAACAGGGTTTTGTAAATGTAGTTGACACAAGAGAATGTGTGGAGGGAGTTAATATTTAGCAAGTTTAGAGATTTAAACAAGGGAGCTGAGTGTTGTCTGAAAGCAGAGTTAGTTATTATTCTGATAGCAGATTTTTGCTGTGTGATGATGGGCTTAAGGTGGTTTGCAGTGGTCCATTATATTACTGGTCCACACCTCACCTGACCATACTCTAGCAGGTTTGGAAAAAAAGTATTAATTGTACACTTGGGAAGAGGTATTAATTGTAATTAGTGGACTAAGAATTAACAGACCCATCTCATTATCTGCACATAGGCTAATGAGAATATGGAGCAAATATATTACTGACATAATATACTTGATACATCTGTAACAAGTGTTTGGATGAGATTTGCACTTAGTTAAGAGGTAGACACCTGATTTACCCGAGGGCCACTAACCCTAGTGGCCTTGACGAGGACAGTGCTACATAGCCATCCCAGCTTGGTGCCTTCTTTTGATAATTACTTACTCAACGAAGACAAGCTGGTGGCTTCATAGACACATTTATGTGCAAAGTTTGTTGTTGGGTGACTGGTAGTGGTTGGTTGAGGACTGTGTTAGATTGTGGCAGTGCATTACTGTATTGCATGTTGATGTTGGTGTTGTAGAGTCCTAACAGTAGTTATAGGTGCTATACAGGAAGGACATTGTTTGGATTTTGTTGGTCCAGAATTGTTATACATCATATTCCAATTCAAGTACTCAAGTATTATTTGTAATAGGTAATATAAACAATCCTGCTTGGTGTACATTTAATTACAGTACATTACTGTATATGTATAGATTTCCTTAGGTGCTAAAACCTGATAAATGGGACTTGTGAAGAATGTGCTTTTTCTGTGGGGAAGCCCCATCAGCTCCTGGAGCTATTGGAGTGATATTAGCTAATACAGTCTTAGTACGGGGCTCAGTCATATGGAGTTGTCATGCCTACTGGGGACCACTAGCCAGAACATGGTTCGCGTAGGGAGCAAAGGCCTATGAAACTCATGTAAGAAAGTACTGTCTGCCATCGACCGGGGTTGAGACCCCCAGAAAGGTGCGCGCTCCAAAACAAAACACCTCCAGGTAGAAAAATTGCAACCCTCCAATACATACATGTTGGATACAACAATTTAAACTTGTTTCATTTTTCTAGTGGATACTTATGCACAATAAGCTAAGTGGGGATGCACCAGAGATTTATACAGTTGAATAACTACCAGTACCTATTTTTCCTTTATATCAGAGTATGCTTGATTATTCCTAGGGTTTAGCTTTTTTTGTTTTAATTCTTACTGCCACTTGTTGTGCAATTTTCAGTGAATGATGGATTCTAACTCCAAGGTGCTTTTCTTCATAAATCTGTTGGAAGGTAATGTTGTTAACGACCCTCAACATTAACGACCCTTAATGTTGAGGGTCGTTGTGACGTGGGTTGTTTATGCTCCATGATACCTGCTTGATGGGGTTCTGGGAGTTCTTCTACTCCCCAAGCCCGGCCCAAGGCCAGGCTTGACTTGTGAGAGCTTGGTCCAACAGGCTGTTGCTTGGAGTGGCCCGCAGACCCACATACCCACCACAGCCCAGTTGGTCCAGCACTTTTATAGAAAACAATCTAGTTTTCTCTTGAAGATGTCCACTGTTGTTCCGGCAATATTTCTTATATTCGCTGGGAGGACGTTGAACAACCACGGACCTCTGATGTTTATACAGTGTTCTCTGATTGTGCCTATGGCACCTCTGCTCTTCACTGGTTCTATTCTGCATTTATTTCCATATTGTTCACTCCAGTACGTTGTTATTTTACTGTGTAGATTTGGGACCTGGCCCCTCCAGTATTTTTCATGTGTATATTATTTGGTATCTCTCCCGTCTCCTTTCTAGTGAGTACATTTGGAGAGCTTTGAGACGATCCCAATAATTTAGGTGCTTTATCGCGTCTATGCATGCCGTATATGTTCTCCGTATTCCCTCTATTTCAGCAATCTCTCCTGTTCTGAAGGGGGAAAGTGAGTACCGAGCAGTTCTCAAGACGGGACAGCACAAGTGATTTGAAAAGTACAACCATTGTGATGGGATCCCTGGATTTGAAAGTTTTCATAATACATCCTATCATTTTTCTGGCCGACGCAAAATTTGCTTGGTTATGCTCCCTTAACGTTAGGTCGTCAAACATTATTATTCCCAAATCCTTGACATGCTGTTTTCCTACTATGGACAGATTCAATTGTGTTTTGTACCCTGTATTATGTTTCAGATCCTCATTTTTGCCTTACCCGAGTACCTGGAATTTATCACTGTTAAACATGTTATTTTCTGCTGCCCAATCGAAAACTTTGTTAATATCTGCTTGTAGTTTTTCAATGTCTTCAGCAGAGGTAATTTTCATGCTGATTTTTGTGTCATCTGCAAAGGATGACACGAAGCTGTGATTTGTATTTTTGTCTATATCTGATATGAGAATAAGGATAGCAGTGGTGCAAGGACTGTACCTTGAGGTACAGAGCTTTTAACTGCACTTGGACTCTATTTTACTTGATTGACTAGACCATGTGCAAGGTCTTGCATATTTCAATATTAAAAAGCATTTGCCAATCTTCTGACCATTTGTGGAGTTAATGTAGATCTCTTTCCAAGGCTTCACTATCATTTTCACTTCCCACTACACCATAAATCTTTGTGTTATCTACAAATTTGATGATGTGGTTGTAATATTCTCATCTACGTCATTGATGTAGCATACGGCAAAAAGGCTTGGTCCCAAAATACCGCCACTCACATTTCTCCAGATTCATTCCCGTTTAGCATGAACCTTTGTTTTCTTTGTTTTAACCATTGATTAAATCTGGGTTCTTTGATTCTGAGCCAAGGATGTTGACCAGTGTGCATTCTTTTGTATGAGAGTGAGTTTGTCTTAGTGATGGCTTGAATTACATTCTCCCCCTCTCTCTTCCCTAACTACACGACTAGACTTTTTGTAACGTTACCAAACAAGGACATTTTGTCACATGCTGATATCCAGCATGTGACAAAATGAAAACTTGAAAATAGTTGCATAAATAACATACTGTACAGTACATACTTCATTTTTTTGTCCTACTTGTATTTAAAATTTTAACAAATTATGTCACAAAAATTAATATATAAGTAGGTGTATACAAAAACCCATACAAGTGCATAATTAGTGTAGTTTCCCTTATTGCAGTTTCTTTAACTAGAAAAATATACTGTATGCAAATCACTTAGACCTACAGTACTGTAATGTGATCATTTTTCTAAAATGTGAATATTTATACAATTTATGCAATAAGGTATACTTTGCTGGACATGCAACAATGAATACTTTTTGAAGTATAATCTTTTCATCAATACAATTTATAATGTGACAATGTCAGACCACGGAGGAAAAATGAAACAGGAAATTTCCTCAAGTACTTTCGTATATTAAATACATCTTCAGAAGGTCCAAATATTTAGAAGGTCCGTATTTGATATACGAAAGTACTTAAGGAAATTTCCTGTTTCATTTTTCCTCTGTGGTCTGACATTGTCACATTCTTAATCACGTGTTTATTTTCGTGATATACACACACAATTTATAATATAAGAGCTTATAAATGGGTAGTAGGCCTCTTTACAAGCTTCTTTCCCTGGTACTGAGGTCGTTTTAGCTCTCTCGCTGGAAAACCTGAAAAAGTTGATTTTAAGTTCATTAATACTAATCATATTCAGTATACATGAATTGAGGTGTATAATGTATAACTAAATTCATGAATACTGTGCATGTATACCTATACTCAGTACTCACTTTGAAACCACAAATATGAATAGTTTTTGTAATGATCATATATGAAGTATTCTCTTCAATCCTTAGAATACTCCAATTGCTGTACAGTATGCAATTACCTCCCGTGTGTAAATTGCCATATACGATTTTCACCATTTGATCTGCTAGTTATTTATAGAAATGCATACCTCGATGCTGTCTGTTCAGCAGTTAAACCAGATAACTATAAGTGGAACTATTGTATAAATCACATAAATTTTAAATAACCTGTGTTATAATTTGTTATTATATTTGGATGATTCAGCTGGTACTTGTTATTAAAAGGACACTCGTGGACCCCACTTTCAAACCAGACACCTGCCAACCACACTTCCGAACCGGACACCTGCCGACCACACTTCCGAACCGGACACCTGCCGACCACACTTCCGAACCGGACACCTGCCGACCACACTTCCGAACCGGACACCTGCCGACCACACTTCCGAACCGGACACCTGCCGACCACACTTCCGAACCGGACACCTGCCGACCACACTTCCGAACCGGACACCTGCCGACCACACTTCCGAACCGGACACCTGCCGACCACACTTCCGAACCGGACACCTGCCGACCACACTTCCGAACCGGACACCTGCCGACCACACTTCCGAACCGGACACCTGCCGACCACACTTCCGAACCGGACACCTGCCGACCACACTTCCGAACCGGACACCTGCCGACCACACTTCCGAATCGGACACCTGCCGACCACACTTCCGAATCGGACACCTGCCGACCACACTTCCGAACCGGACACCTGCCGACCACACTTCCGAATCGGACACCTGCCGACCACACTTCCGAATTGGACACCTGCCGACCACACTTCAGAACAGGACACTCGTGAACCCCCACTTCAGAAGAGGACACTTCTTAATGTTTTCAGAGAAGTGCTTGATATCTCTCACAGAATGTATATGGTGGGGATGGTGCCATTTGTATTGTTTTGCTAGGGCAATGGATTAAAGATATATTGTAGTAAGATACGTACAGTTTATACATATTATATAGATATAAAGTATATCTAGTAACTACCTAGTATGTTTACCACTCTACCACATATGTCTCAAGCCTGGCACCAGGCTGGGCTCGGGGAGTAGAAGAATCCTCGAAACCCTCTCCAGGTATACTGTACTGTATATACTTGCACCGTTGCAATGCATGACACCAGTCTTTGAATATATACATGCCTTGGGCTTAAAAAAAAAAAAAAAAAAAAAAAAAAGTGCTATTAACTTTATCAAACCTACTACAGAATTAAAATTGAAAATACTAACTTGGATTTAACACTGTTATTCTAGCCTTGGGTGTATGCTTCATGCCTGCAACTCTTACTTCACTGCTACTCCTCCTGGTTTTTACACTGGCACGGTGAGGTGATCCACTTCTTCCCGAATCCTCAGACTGGAGTGACGATAGGGATAGATGGTGACTGGGAGATTTCCAGGATGCTGCATCGGGGGATATACTTCTTGGCTGACTAGCACTACTACTTTGAGATGACTGTAAAGTCCCAATGCTTGATCTGTAAAAAAAGAAAAAGAAAAAATACAAAAAGAAAAAATACAACATTAAATGTAACGAAAGGCCTCTTTCTGGTGGGTTCCCTCGGTGGCTCCCCGAGTTAGCTGCCATGTTAACTGGGCCACCAAAGGCAGCCCTCTTAGAATTTTTTTTTTTGTACAGCATTAACTTTACCATAATTGCTTATGCTTATTTTTGTCATACATACAGGGCATAGATTTTTGTACACCAGGTGCAAATTGGTTCTTACAGTAATGAACGGTATTTACAATAACTGAAGAATTAACAAGCCATCCATAAAACTTATTATACCTCATTCTTCATATTATGCAAGTTTAGGATACCACTGCATAGTAGTAAAATGATGGGTATCTGCCTATAACTGTTTGCTTCTTTGATGTTAACAATGATAGCATGATATCACTCATAATATGATAACATTTACACAATGAGAGATACTGTCTTACACACAGAAATGTTCAAAGCAGCTAAAGGGAGGCAGTGTGGTACAATTGCTGTCTTGAACCCCTCGACAGAATTCTCAGTCTAGCTCTCCATAACGTTTCAAAGGTCCTCACATTATTCCCGAGGATTTTTTTCAGTTGTATTTGTCTACACTCGAAGACCTTCAAGAAATACTTTAAATCAAACAAATTGCAAAATATCACTACTACTCCTAATAACCAGTAATTAACTATCCACCTAGCAGTTGCTCCTACCCATCACCAGGTTGTAGCACTGGTAATATTAGCAGTCAATAGGTGCCTCTGTTGACAGTGTTGGTAGTGTATCTGGCGGCAGGTTGGGATTTCAATCAGATAGCAAACTAACAGTATAGCATAGCCATATTTGATGGTCACTTTGCAGCCAAGAATTGATTGGAGCAGGTTTTCAAATGAATTTAATGAGATTTTGGAGTCAATCTGAACTGAATTCCAAGTTCTCTAGTCTTTCCTTTCCATCATGAATATTAATAATACTGTACTGGAGGGCCAGATCCCAAAATCTACACAGTAAAATAACACCATACTGGAGTGAACGATATGCAAGGAAATGCAGAGTAGAACCAGTGAAGAGCAGAGGTGCCATAGGCACAATCAGAACACTGTATAAACAAATTTTGGTCCATGGTTGTTCAACATCCTCCCAGCGAGTATAAGAAATATTGCCGAAACAAATGTGGACACCTTCAAGAGAAAACTAGATAGTTTTCTTCAAGAAGTGCCAGACCAACCGGGCTGTGGTGGATGTGTGCGCCTGTGGGCCGCTCCAAGTAACAACCTGTTGGACCAAGCTCTCACAAGTCAAGCCTGGCCCCGGGCCAGGCTCGAGGAGTAGAAGAACTCCCAGAACCCCCATGCAGGTACAATTTCTCTGCTAAACCCTAACACTGCTTCAGTCTATCTCTGAATTCCTCCTGTGCTCAAATCGTCTTCTCTACATAATTGATCCTTGTGTATTTTCAGCACATTTTTTCCATGTCCACTTGAATGTAGGACTTTTAAATAGCTTAATAATTTAAGGGTTAACAGCAATGCAGTATTGCATATATAATGTTATTTTGTTAACATGAGTGAAGAACTGGGCCATGATTCATCAAACATTTGTGTCCACTTATGAAACCTGAACGTCTTTCCTCAATCATGGCAGCTTTGCTAACATTTATTAAACTGTTTATGAACTATGAAGCACTACAAGGTCCTTTATAAAATAATAACCTTGCATTGAAGTTTCAAAAGTTCAAACTATTCAATAAATGGAAACCAGGCTGCAATAATTTAGGAAATAGGTACAGGCTTCATAACTGGATACATAAATGCTTGATGAAGTCTGACCCTGTACTGAATATTTAATACTATATATAATGTTGCTCTAGCTACAGTACCTGGATCCAAATGATTCCTTTTTGGTTAGCTTTGTCACATCAGGGGGAGGAATATTGACTTGCTGGCAGTATATGACAACTGCTTCACTTGCTTCTGGATGAAATGACACTGCATCTCCAAGCAGAGAATTTATCATACGCAGACGCTCTTGGGCTAACCGTAGCTCTATATCATACTGAAATAAATAACTTTAACTTGCAAAGATGAATAAAGAAATATTTTACATTTTAATATGCTTATGTGCACAAATCACCGAGCCATTCTGTGGTGAAATTAAAACTAAAATCAAGCTTTGACTGTAATGACATGCCCTCTTCTGGCAGGCCCTCGGCAGTACCTCTGAGCTACTGAGTAATGTTGGTATACCCCCAGTGTCTTAGAACTGCACCATATTGGAAAGGCCCACAAAGACCCCTATTGGAGTGAGAAGATTACCTTACCTCGAGACGATTTCGAGGCTTAGCATCCCAGCGGCCCGGTTGTCGACCAGGCCTCCTCGTTGCTAGACTGGAAAGGGAACTATCAGGAGAAAGTGCCAAGCTATCACAACTATATAGCACTTGCAAGGGATCAGGATAAGGATTTGGGATGGGATGGGATGGGGGAAAAAGAAATAGTGCCCAACCACTTGGACAGTCGGGGATTGAATGCCGACCTGCATAAAGCGTGACCGTCACTCTACCATCCAGCCCAAATGGTTGAGTAGCCAGGACCAGAATCCAACATTCTATACGAGACAAGGGAAGCTAGGAGGGGGGAGGGGGATAAGATCTACCCAAAACTGAGAAAAGCCCCACCAGAAAGGATACGTGAAACAAGTGACTAGTTGAAGGAAAGAAATGATCCTCAACACTTGGTTTCTTTGAGGTGCTCTATTGGCATCCCTCCATGGTTCTGGTCACTTGTTTTTCCAGTATTTTCTGGTTGAGTATGAGTGTTTGCCATCTGGGATGAGGCTTCTGATAGGCATGGATGAGTCTTTGAGGCCTGGTGCAATTAGCTAAGACTTACCAGCATTAATACATGAGCTCAAATTCTAAAAATGGTTTAGTTTACATTACAAACCTGTTGCAAAGATCTTCTTCTAGTCCTCCACTGAAGAGTTGAGACAGCAAGGGTAGCATGCCGAACCTTTGTGTGCTGAATCTCTATTTCACGCTGAACTGCAGTCATGTGTATATTCTTTTCTCGTAAAAGTTCTTCCACAGCATGTACTTGTAATTCCACTTCATTAAGCCTATCTTGAGTACCCTAATGGAAACAAATAAATAAATGCATCTTTAACAAATCCAGTGTTGAATGTAATGAAACGCCTCTTTCTTTCTGGTGGGTTTATACTCGGTAGTTCCCTGAGCTAACCAGGTGACTAGCACAAGTAGCCACCGAGGGGAAGGTTCCCAGGAAGCGGCACATTACAATTACAAAATTAAAATTTTATGATGGTACTTGCATGTTATAATTACAACATAGCTAGTACAGTATATGGTCAGATGTGTGAACAAAGAGATAGCTTCTTTGGAGCCACTTTAAAAGTATTTAAAGATATTAGGTAATTTTTGCAAATTTCACATGGCTAACATTTTGCATGACTGAAGACCAATGGATCCTGTAGCATAGTGATCTACATCCTTGGCTTGCAAGTGAAGGACCCTGGGCGGAACAGAAATGGCTGGGTACATTTCCTTTCACCTGATACATCTCTTCACCTAGCAGTAAAATAGGTACCTGGGAGTTAATTGTTTAGCGTTACATTCTGCGGAAGATCAGTAGTTGGCCAAGCCTTGCTAAGCCTAAGTATATGCTTCCTGTCCCCGACAACAGAAATTAAATATATGAAAGACTAAAACAGACGAGTGTTTCTAGTTTTGAAAGTACCTGTAATAATGTATCTTTTATTCAACAGATTTGTGGAGCCATATTAATTTTGTTTTCATGCTTGTATGAAATTCATTTAATACTGTATTTTTATAATTAAAGATGTATTTTAGATACAGTAAGTTGCATTATATAGTTCATTATTTTGCCTAATTCCCTTAGACTTCTGTAATCTTTAATAATTCATGTACAGTAATGTATCATTTGTGTTGAAAGGGCTTCCTACCTCATATCCAAAGTTATGTAGTACCACCTGATACAAAACATGCAGTACCACCTGATACAAAACATGCAGTACCACCTGATACAAAACATGCAGTACCACCTGATACAAAACATGCAGTACCACCTGGTACAAAACATGCAGTACCACCTGATGAAACTGGGAACCTAAATCTGGTGTAATGGTAAAGAAATTGATTGTTGGTGGCATGAAAGATGGCAGATGAATATGATTTGGGTTATAACCCCACAGGGTTATAAACCCATGGAACAGCATACCCGCCAAAGCTGTAAATGCCAAAACTGTGTTAAGTTTTAAAATCGACCTGGAAAAGATCCTCGGGCAAAAGGAGGGAGGGACCTTCGATAAGCCATCGGCTATCTGTCCTCGTTGAGGCCACTAGGGTTATTGGCTCTCAGGTAAATCCAGTAAATCATTCAGCCAGTTTTGAGACGAGATATCTGTCAGTACCTCACAGAAAAGGAGACCCAGAAAAAGATGGGTGCTGCTTCTGTGCCATTTGAAGACTATGATGCAGTAGAGAAAGCTTGAATGCACAAGAACATCCTGATGAAGAGAGAGCATATTGATGTAAAGAACTAGCAAGAACACCATTCACATGCAGTAGCAAGACTGCATGCGATCCCCTGCAGGAGGATCCTGTCAGGGAGTGGCAAGAAAGCCCCGGCAGGAGGAACAGGCTTGAATGCTTCCGATGCCGATGTGGAGGGTGCAGTCCCTGAAGCTGCTAGTCTCTCGCCACCAAAAAAGCCGTGCCCTGACTCCAAAACCCTCAGACCTTCAGGAGCCGGGAGCCGGGAGCAGGGAGGGGGGTTGCAGGATGAATGACAGTAAGGAAAGAACAAGGGGATGCAGACGAAACCAAAGTCGAGGCAACTAACGCCCCCAAGTCTGGGTCCCTATAACCCAAGCAGGGCAGCTGTGGGGCATCTGGAAAGGCAACCAACCTAAACCCTCACATGCAATGCAGAAGCTGCCTGCACCTGAATATGAGTATCAGAGGACTGGGGTGAATTGGAGTACAAGCAAGGAACACCACTTGCAGGACTCCAGGTCAAAGGCGTCATTGACCCCAACAGGCAGCATGGCGGAGGCAAAGACGGTGAATGTCACCCTGAGGCAAGGGTACAGAGCAGCCTTCAAACACGCACGAAGCGAGATGGGACTCTGAGGATGCATCCATTGAACCAATGAGCCCCAATGGGGTTTTCCAGGGCCCTTAGGCTGACTGCTAAGGGAAGCCCAAGCAAGGTAATGCTAACTGGTTATCCCAGAATTACCAAGAGAACAAGCAAAAGCTGAACCCTTGCAACTTGTGCAATCATGGGGGGACCTAGCGGAGGGCCACCAAAATAATACAAGTGGTCTTACAGCCACACCAGGCAGACCCCCACCAGGTAAAACTAAACAAAAGAAAAAAAATACCCAGCAAAAGCACAACGTCTCCAGGAGGAACAGAACCGGCCGGTATACGCATTATAAGACAGCTGCACAGTACCTTGCACCCCAGCCAGCTACAATACTACCTCCTACCCAAGGCCAAACAGTGATAGGGAACAAACCCAGTTGACCGCAAGGGCGGGCAATCACTGAGCAGCAAAAGAACCCTGCGGAGGTAGTCCCTGAACAGTTTGTGGAAGGTAGCCCAAACTGCAAGGGCAGTACTTACAGGGCACCTAGGGACAGTGACCCTAGGCGCATGCAGCTCCAGTACTTCTTGAATTACTCCTGGCTTGCACACCACCACATAGTAGAACACCCTAAGGCACAGCACTGCTCAAATGATGGAGCCAGAGTCGATCGACCGCCACTCAACACAACAGCCTCAGAACTGGGGTTAGTTAGCTGGCACAGGAGGTCTAGGGGCCCCCCTTTGCCCTCCCGGGGAGGGGGGAGCTGCACAGACAGTGGCATGGCGGCTGTGGTGATGTCATTCTTGTTTTCCGATTGGGGATTTTTGATTGCTCGTTTAGCTTTCGGTTTGTAATTTTTAACCAGCTGTGGTTAGTTTTGTGATTCCTACCTTTCTGGGTGCCTGATCTGGTAGATGACAGACACATACTGCTTTCAACTACATGGGGGTGTCTATAGCCCATTGCTCTTTGTTCCTCTCTGAGGGGTGCCAGGTTCTGGCTCGTGGTCCCTGGTAGGCTAGAACTCCATCGAATGACTTTTGTCGCAGT
Organism: Procambarus clarkii; assembly: GCF_040958095.1. Classification (NCBI taxonomy): domain Eukaryota; kingdom Metazoa; phylum Arthropoda; class Malacostraca; order Decapoda; family Cambaridae; genus Procambarus; species Procambarus clarkii. Next base: position 32,405,346 of record NC_091168.1, on the reverse strand, counting down.
CTAATATATATAGTATACGCATCAGCCCGGTATAGCTCCAGGGAGCGGAAGGGGCTTGCCACAGAAACAACTATCAACCATGAAACATTAACATTCTTATATAATTCTTTTACTATGCACCCCATACCCATCCTTCAGGTGGTAGTGGACCTCATACCCATCCTTCAGGTGGTAGTGGACCTCATACCCATCCTTCAGGTGGTAGTGCACCCCATACCCATCCTTCTGGTGGTAGTGGACCCCATACCCATCCTTCAGATGGTAGTGGACCCCATACCCATCCTTCAGATGGTAGTGCACCCCATACCCATCCTTCAGATGGTAGTGCACCCCATACCCATCCTTCAGGTGGTAAATGAAAAGGTTAAAGAGGCACAAAATAATGTCAGTAACTGAACCTCCAAAAATTCAATTAGCTAAGCAACATTTCCATGCAGCACAATTTGATACTTTGAGTATAGTACCTGCAAATCTTTCTGTGCTTGCTCTAACAAGGTTTGCCAGACCAATATCTCTTCCTCCAGTGCACCAAGATTTTCTTCAAGAACCACCCTTTCTTTCTGTTCCTCACCTGTTATAAAAAACAAGTAAATTTTTACAATCAATATTCAATTCCTACCTTCTTTTATACAATGTACAGCAGGTACCTGTATTTAATTTAAATTCATTAATATACTGTACATAATTTATATGTAGTACAGAGGAATCTCAGTACTCAAGCAGCTCCAAACTCAAACAATTCAGAACTTGAACACTTTATTCAAGAATAAAAATGATCGATAGTCGAACATTTGCTCGGCACTCAAGTGTAAACATGCGTAACAGATGAGCCAGTTTTCCAGTAGCGTTGTTCAGTGCACAACCCCACTAAACTTCTCTGTAAACTTTCTCATGTTTTCTTGGATACATTTTATATTCTTAGCATAAACAAGTCACCTTGGTGCCTATGAAAGTTAGTGATAAAATATACATACAAAATAGTGAGAGGAATCAATACAATTGACACGGAAGAATTTTTAAAACTGCAACTTTAAGAGCACGAGGCCATAGTCTTAGGCTAATTAAGCAAAAGTTGTTGAAAAACATCTGAACGTTTTCTTTTTGCAGAGTTGTAGACGATTCAAACAATGAGAAGGCAGTTGATGCTAAAATCATCAGGAATTTCAAAGCATAATATGGCAATTATTATAGGAAAGCTATAATTGTATAATTTTACAACTATAGGGAAGCTATAGCTGTACCAATACTTAGCTAATTATAGCATGCAGTTACTTAATTTCAACTCTCCACCAACAATCCTCACAATGATTAACAAGTCTCACGAACTAGCTGGAGGTGACAATTCAAGAGGGGCCCAACTTTTCATATTTATAATGGGGAGTTCACCTTGGTAGTGGACTGATCTTTGATCTCCATATATTCCCCTGCCCTGTGGAAGGGGGCACAATGATTTTATATGGCATACCTGGAGTATATCTGGAATGAATTCTGGGAGTTCTACTCCCCAATCCCTCAGCCCTAAGCCCAGCCCTGTGATAACTTTGTCTAAAAGGCTGTTGCTTTGAGTGCCCCATGGCCCCACATATCCATTACAGTCTGGTTGGTCCAGCACATGCTGCAGGAACTTATTTAATTGTTTGATCAAATCCTCCACTTTTGTTCCAGCAATTATTGCTGATTCCCAGTAGATCTAGATTGTCACAGGAAGCTTGTATATCTAAAATACCCTTAGAGTGCAGTGACAAGCTGAGGGAAGCAACTGAGGTACCACCCCAAGTGTGGCATTTCATCAAACTTAACACTATTTTTTAGCATTTAGAAACATATTCATTGAAATACTCATAGGTGTATACAGTACCTGCCTATACTGTATTATTATTATTATAATATTGATAATAGTATACAGAACAATATACACAATATAACGTAATGGTGGTGTCTTAGTAGATACATTAATTGTATTGTATATGAAGCCACTAATTTTGCACAACAATAATAATTTATTTAAACAAATATTACATGGATACATTAAATTCCACTACAAATATTGTAAACAAAATACAAGTTATAAATATACTGGTCAAATTGCAAATAATTCATTTAAAACTTACTATGATAGAGAATATCATGCAGCTGTGACCGATACTGTTGGCCTTCAATGCTGATAAGAGAGACCATTTGCTGTAATGCTTCCACCTCTTCCTCTGCTCTTCTTACTTCTAGATCCAGCAAATCTCCCGTTTCTTGCAATCCTGCGCGCTCATTGGCCACCTGCAAGAAGTATTAATGATCAAAGAGCAAGCCAAAGTATATATAATGATAAACTAGCTTTACATAAAATAAGTCTTTACACTAAATGTTTCACTGCTTTAATTTCCTTTCTGTTTGTATGACAGGCCCAAGGGAGCGACTCGGTGGCCTCCACTTAGAAATAAGACATTGAGTGTAGATGAAATTGTCCTTTCTGATCAAGGTCAGGATTTATTAAGCACTTATGTTTCCACTTAAGAGTTCTTTACATCTTTTCTTCATTATGACAGCTTAGTCTGTATTTATTAAATGAGCTTCGAAAAGTAGCGAGGTTATTTATGACCAAAGGTCATTATCATTGTAGACATTCTCATAGCACTTCAAAACTCAGAAACTTAATAGAAATGCTTACTAAGCTGCCATGGTTGAGAAAAGGTATACAGTTTCACAAGCTGAGATGCAAGTGCTTCATAAATCAGTCCTGGACATTCAGTTGCTCCTGTGCCCTTTTTTTAGTCCTGCCTGTTCTTTGCCTTTTTTTTGGGGGGGGGGGGGGCTGAGTTGGGTGAAAGTCAGAAGAGTTAGCTAGATGAATGATTACACTACTGATGCTACCACCTTGTAAATAGCAGTGGCAACAGTCGGGATAACAACCAGTTATTGGTTGTTAGGAGTAGCAGAGCAATACTAGATTTTAAGTACTACTCAGAAAGGAATGTCTCATCTAAACTCAATGCCAAATTTGTGTGCCTTCCTGGAGCTGAAATGTTACTGTCTTGTGGTGATTCCGAGGATCAATATCCCCACAACCTGGTCTTTGACCAGACCTCCGGGTTGGTGGTCTTGTCAACCAGGCCTTCGGGTTGGTGGTCTGGTTAACCAGGCTGTTAAACATGGCTGCTTGCAGCTTGATGTATGAATCACAGCCTAGTTGATCATGTATCCTTTGGAGGGCGAGTTTGTGGGCTGGAGATTTAACTGGAGCTAGCAGCTTTCCCTTCATTTATGTGAAGTTAGATGCTCTTCCCTCCAATGCAGTTGTTGGGAGCCTCCCTTGTTGTGTTCTGGAATGGTCTGGCGTGGTTGTTACTACTGATTTAGACTCCTTAGTTAGCCCTTCATCCGATCTTGTAGGAGATGTGGCATGTTAGGACATTACCTCCAGAGGATGTGGCCTAGATACTTAAGTGCTTTTTGACTCCTCATCCAGTTTTTTTTTTAACCTAAATCCATTGAGCATACAAAATGCTCAATACAAAGAAAATCATATATGCTAGAAAAAGTTACTAAAAGTGCTAAAATATCTAAACAAATGTATAATTCCTTAATGTACTTACACACCTTAAGAAAAACATGTGTTGTAGATACTTCATCACCTTCTGAGACATCAATGCTGCATTTGATTTTCATGTGCCTGTAAGACCAGCAAATATGAACGAGTGATTAGGTTAGACAACCACATGAATGAATTTGGATGGGTATAAATATGAGCCGACTTGCGTGGACCAATAGATTTTCTGCAGTTGCCTTTATTCTTATTGTTGTGTTAGGCACTGAACTTGCAAAATGCAATGCAAATGTGACAAACAGCGACTTCTTTATTCGGATTGCACAGTGTGATTTGGTTCAGGAACAAAGGACAAGACCTTGAAGGCAACTATAGAGGTAGAAAACTTAGTAAACTTAAAAAACCCGTGTTAAATATAATGACATTTTTTTCTTCTGAGGGGACTTTGGTGGGGTCCCTGTTGCTTGCTGCCATGGTCCCTCCAGAAATTCTTAAATATAGATGGCTACACATACCTAGGTATCCACTGGTTTTGGGAACCAAGTTCCCAAAAACCAGTAGATACCTGGATTGCACAGGTTCCTTAGTTCTAAATGAACTAAATTCCCAAAACCAGTGGATACCTAGTTTCCAAAACCAGTGAATACTTTTATTTATTGGTATTTATTTATTTATATACAAGAAGGTACATTGGGTTTGTGAGAGTACATAACATTGGTGTTCTTGCATTCTTGCAAAGCCACTAACACGCATAGCATTTTGGACAGGTCCTCAATCTAACAGATAAGAGTAATTAAAAAAGATACATTGTAGCAGAATTTGATTTCAACATAATAACTACAATAAAAATTTATTGTATTGATTATACTGGTGATGTTACATGTCTTAAGTATTACAAATGGGCGAGCGGGTACCACCAGATACAGTGTGACTTTGAAACACAAGATAGGTAACTATGAGGATGTAGTTCGGTACTTTTTTGTTTTGTTTTTAAATAAAGCATAGGTTGGACAATTTTTTAATTCATTAGGGTGAGTGTCACAGACAGGGTTCCTTTCATTTGCAGGGATGTTTGCACAGATTTAGTCTAGGGATTATCAAAGATATACTTACTTCTGGTGTGCTCCTCATGGGTTCGATTACATCTACCAGTGAAGAGTTTCAGATCACGATTAGCATTTAGGAACAAGGTTTTGTACATGTAAATAGCACAAGAGAATGTGTGGAGTGAGTGAATGTATAGCATGTTTAGGGTTTAAACAGAGGGGCCATGTGTTATCTGAGGACAGAGTTTTAGTTCTGATAGCAGATTTTTGCTGGGTGATGATGGGCTTAAGGTAATTTGCAGTGGTTGAGAACCCCATGCACAGATTTCTTTGTTCCAAAGTTCCAAGTTCCTAAGAACTAGTTCATCATGCAGGCATACAAGTGTGCAAACAGAGCACAATATGTACTAATATGTTCCTACTTGTCTTTCAGTTGAAGGATTCTGGTTGTGACATCATGCAACTGCAACGATAGTCTGTGCATTTCACTGCTCAGGCTCCTAAGGTTATTGTCTGCTTCATCAATGCGGGTCTTCACACTGCTGATTTGGTGCGATACTAGCTGAAAACATAGAAAAAAAATCACAACTTTTGCTGTAGTTAAATGTCTCCTGTATATATCATCAGATTTTCCTGTAGATATATGTTACAGTAATGAATATGACAGAGTTTTATCAGAAATTTCAGCAAAAATCTCATCAATACAATGATCCAAAAATACTGTAGAGAGAAAATTCATGCTATAATAATTTACGTAACGTTTTGCAACCATATTCAGTAACACACGTTAGTTTTTATAATAGTCACAGAGATTCTATAGGAAACAGGTGGTTGGGGTGTTTTGGGGTGACAAGAGTATGCTGACATAAATGACAAACTTCTAATTGACGAAGATGAGAGCAGTAATTACAGGCAATGTATCAGACTGGATGAATGTTACTAGTAGAGTACCACAGGGTTCAGTTCTTGCACCAGTAATGTTCATTGCCTAAATAAATGATCTACCAGAAGGAATACAGAATTATATGAATATATTTGCTGATGATTCTAAGCTACTAGGAAAGATAGGAAACCTAGACGATTGTCATGCTCTTCAAATTGACCTAGATAAAATAAGTGCTTGGAACACCATGAGGTAAATGGAATTCAATGTGAATAAATGTCATGTTATAGAATGTGGAATAGGAGAAAATAAACCACACACACACACACACACGGCCTACAAATTATATGGGAAGGACTTGAAGAACTCTTAACAAAGAAAGAGGTCTTGGGGTGGTTCTAGATAGTAGACTGTCACCAGAGGAACCTACAAAGGACACTGTGCGAGGAGCAAATGCTGCACTTTCCAACTTCAGAAACACTTTTAATTACATGGATGGTAAAATACTGAAGAAACTGTTCATGACTTCAGTGAGACCAAAATTAAAATATGCAGGAGTTGTATGGTGCCCATATCTCACAAAGCACATCAATAAACTGGAAAAGATGCAAAGGTATACTACAAAATGGCTTCCAAAACTGAAAAAACAAAGTTATGAACCATGGCTTAAAAAGTGTTAAATATACCAAAAGTAGAAGAAAGAAGAAAGAGGCAAAATGATCAGCACTTACAAAATAATAATAAGAATTGACTAAATTGACAAAGAGGAATTCCTGAAACTGGCAGCCTCAAGAGGTCATAAATTCAAGCTAAGGAAACAAAGGTGCCGAAATTTTTTTTTAAATTTTCTTCGGAGCGCGATAGATGTTTGGAATAAATTAAGTGAAGTGATGGAGACCAAAACCATTAGTACAGTAGTTTCAAAAGAGTCACATAAGAAAGTGTGCTGGGAAGACGGGCCACCACGAGCATAGCTCTTATCCTATAACTACACTTAGCTAATTAAACACAAAAGTTGGAATATACAGTGGTTGTATGGTGCCCGTATCTTAAGAAGCACATCAAGAAACCAGAAAAGAACAAAGACATACAAATAAATGGCTTCTGGAACTGAAAGACAAGAGCTATGAGGAGAGGTTAGAAGCATTAAATATGCCAAAGCTTGAAGATAAAAGAAAAGGAGGTGATATAATCACTACATATATAATAGTTACAGGTACATGTATCAACAAAATCAATAAAGAATTTTTGAGACCTGGAACTTCAAGAACAACAGGTCATAGGTTTAAGGTAACTAAACAAAGCTGCTGAAAAAAATTTAGAAAGTTCACTTTTGCAAACAGAATGGTAGACTGTTTGAGTAAGTGAGAAAGTTGTGGAGGCTAAAACTATTACTACAGTAGTTTCAAAGCGTTATACGAGTGCTGGGAAGACGGGACACCATGAGCATAGCTCTCATCCTGTAACTACACTTGGGTAATTACTTAGGTGATTACACATTTCATATACAGAAGTAATATAAATGCAATAAATATTATTACAATACTGCAATACAGGTACACTAAAAACCTTTTCCATATCTGTCTTATCTTGTGAGAGTAGTGATGTCTTTTTCATAATGGCCTGGAGATGTCTCATTTGCTGCCGAATATGAAGCTGCGTTAAACTCACATCCACCATCAACTCCTCACAACTATTTGCCAGTTTTGCCCGTTCTCTGTCAAACATTTATAACATATATGGCTAACACTGTAGAGAATAAGGCACAATATCATGACTGAAGACTTACAACTCAACCTACACAAGAAAAGAATGGTAAATGATGATACAGGTATTTCGGTCAATCTTGGACTCTATCAAGTCATGACTTACTAAAGGTCAAAGAAGGACCAAAACATCATCACTTTCCTGTTGTTTCATGTGTGTGCATTGACTATTAATTACTAACTTTGTTTTCAGTGACTTTGTTACAAATTAAATTTCTTACAATAATTCCCATAAATACTGTATATGGTTCTGGTACAGTATAATAAAATCACTATTATGCACTTTAAAAGAAATGGGTTTAAAATGTAATTTGGGCATACAAATTATATCATCCCTGTCTATCATACCAATTAACGGTTACTATTTAAACAAAACATAGCCATAAACATTTAGGAAAAAATAAATACATACATAGGATACAAGCAGATTGATGAATTTATAAGTACACAGCATTTTTGGCATAATGTGGGAAAACTTAACATAAAACTAAATGAGATCAAAACCAACAATCAAGTAGAGAAATAGATATATAATGACATAATTACATAATGGATGCAACAGCAAAATTGTAACAGTGCAACAGAGTTATTTTGCAGAATAAAGAGAAGGAATACAATTTTGTAGAAAATTTCTTACACTGCAGGTAACAGCAACAGTACAGGTTCAATAATTAATGTTTAATAATAGCAAAACATAGGCTGACATTTAGGAAGTAATGAAGGTTACATAGCATTTATTAAGATAGTTCCTGGCTTCTTTTTTAAACTGGTTGAGAGAAGGACAGTCTTTGATGCGATTATGTAATCAGCTAAGATACAGGCATTTATATGGCACTCACATATGTATCCACATACTGTGCTTCCTGTATTCTCAGGCTTTACAGTGCAGTACTGTAATCACACTGTGATTACACACACACACACACCCATAATGGCAATACAATATATGGCCATTACGAAACAAGGTAACAAATCAGCTGTGTATACTAAACCATAGTTTTTTTAAATACATTACGCATGATTCAAGGACATAGTAATTACAATGGTGCGGTGCATGCATTAGTGCTTCATAAAATTTAAACTTTCACACTTTCTTAAACAGTAACAGTAAATAGTATTGGCATTAAACACACTGAAGTAGTCAAAATGATTAAGTAAAATACTTAAATAATAATGAGAAAGGAGGTGGAATGGTGGTATGGGTAAGGGAAATGAATAGGGAATGGACAGGGGATGGACAGGAGAATTTCACTGAAAGTGGATAAGGGTAAGTAGGAAGTGGGAAGAGGCAGGGGGCTGTACAGGAATGCAAATGTTAAGAGACAGGGGAGGGAGAGAAAGAGAGCTTCATATTTACCTTTCTGCACTCTTGCTAGCCATCTTGACTGTAGATACATCTGCATCTAGTTTCTGAGAATATTTTTCGAGTTGTGACAAATTTGCCTGTTCCCTGGATCGTGTATTCTGAAATGCAGTTAAATAACTATACTGTATTACCAAATTCCACGAAATACAACTATAGGCCAGATTGGAAGTAATATTAAACGCAATTAAGGAAGTGATCGAGAAACACGAATCTAAAATCTTGCCTCGACCTACATCTTTCAGTAAAGAACCTCATGCTTCCTGTTAGGTGGCTATTATACTGCAGATAGTATTGTGAAAAACTGCATGCTTTACTAAAGAAATTGGTTGAGATAGTTACCTTAAGAATCACAAGTTGTTTTGAAAGTATCTTAATTGTAGCAGAAACCTCCTGAAGCCGCAGATTTAAAAGATCCAAATGTTTCTGTTGGTCGGCACTGACAGCGTTGTTGTTGCCGTCGTGAGTAAGGTCGTGGATGTGTCGACGAAGCTGCTGCATGTTTAATTCCTGGGATATAATGCAGTGTTAAATAACTTTTCCAAAAGGAAATGCATTTCAGTATTAGCTATATAAAAAGAGCACTCAAAAAAAAAAGTTATGCAAGTTCTCACTGTAGCACGTATAAAAAATTAGTAAAAGCTAGAAGTTACTGAAGATATTGATGACAATCATGTTATGAAATATGAACTTTATTCTCCAAGTTTAACTGAAATATCCAACAGGAGGTGGACAATGGTTCAGTGATATCTTATTTGAACATAAACTGGTTCATAGGAACCCCAGATGTACCAGAAGGTTTATGATCTAGTTACTGTTTGGATGCAATTAATAGTCTTGATAATTGAGATAACCAGGCTACTGGACACAGCACCAAGTCCCAGTACGCTTCTCTCAAGGCAGCTTTCATCCCAAATTGGGCAAAAGGTCTCAAGCATTGTCAATGACTACTGAGAAGTTGAGCAAATTATGGGAGCCGAGTGATGAAACGCTCGGGGACGCTCGTCCCCGCCACCCCCGTCCGTGGGGCGGCAGTTGCCACGAAAATAGTTTTTCACAATTATTTCAATGTCTCTCAATCGTTTCTTTTCTGTTTTTTTGCTGTAATATTATTTAAAAATGTGTAATTTGTAGAATTTATATAGTTCAATGTGTGGAAATTGCTATGCTCAAAATTATTCAGCTCATATATGTGATATGTATATTCTAAGATCAATCAAAGAGTGTTTTTGTTGTTATTACACTATACACACACACACACACACATTGTATATAACTATTTACAATTTTGTACACTATAATGAGTGTTACGACCCTGGGTTTCTTGGTGGGAAACCAGAGGTCAAATTGAACTCTAAATAATTTACTTTACATTATTTGATGCGCTTGTTGATGCGCGTTTGTCCCTTTCTTCCTTGCCAGACGTAAGACAAATCTTGTTTCTCATAGAGCATTAAAAGATTGAGCTTGTGGTTGATTAAGTATAACCGTGAAGTAATTATTAACTATTCTTAGAACTAGTAAAGTAACGAAGGCCGGTGAAGACTTGTATTGTTTGTAGCTGCACGATCCAATTAGGCTCTTCCCGGCAACCACAACAACAACTTGGGACCTCGGCGACTGGATGCTGGGTCCTTCTCTGGTCTGGCGGTGTGGTGTCAACAACTTCCTGTGAGGGCTCTGCCTCGATTCTTCTCCTCTTTCTCCTCTTCCTGTACCTTATCCTGTGTCTAGTTTACAAAGCCAAGTATCGTGCTGCATGTTCGTTTTCTGGCATAAGTGTGTAGTAATGTGTATAGGCTACACTAGTGTTTATATTGCTAAGTTACTCTAAGGGGGCTCAGTGGAACTATGTGTGCTCAAGTGGTACCAAGCTACCTAGAGTCCTTGCTAGTGTCCCTTGCCAAGTAGACTTTACCCTAGCTTGTCCTATTTGTAAAACCTTGTATCCTGCCTATGTGGACCAAGGCTTTTAACATCAGATAGTGTGGTAAAGTAGTTATTGTTATGGTTGTTAATGTATATGGGGGTTGTTAAGAGGGTTTAATAAATAAGTTAGTTTTTGAGGTGTATCCATTACTCCCGTTGTAGTGGCATAGATGATTGTATCCTAGATGACAGATCTGTTCTAAAACCTTAAAGCATAAACAGGAACCTATGTTCCTTGGGGGCCGGGCCTATTTGTGCCACTAACTCTGATACATCTTGATTCTAGCTGTTGGCCCTTCCCTTTAATACTTGATACTCCCCATAACAGCACTGAAACTCATACTGTAACAAGAAACAAGTTAAATTATAACAATGACCCACAAAGATCGTGTGTTGAGAGTTTATGTACACAGAATAAGAATCCAAGGTCAGCCTAGCGGCCAACAATTGAGTATGGCAGGGGCTGCCCCAAATAAATTTTTACATAATTATTTCAGTGTCTGTGAATGATTTTATATTTAGTTTTTTGTAGTAATATTATTTAATAATGTGTAATATGTGGAAGTCACATAGTTAAATGTGCGGAACATTGCTATTCTCAAAAATATGGGGCTCATACATGATGACATATTATATTCTTAGATCGACCAGTGTTCCTGTTATTATTACGCTATATATGCACTTTATATATCACTATCAATATTTATATGCACCATAAACTAATAAGTAGCTCTGGTGGGTATGGTGGTGAAATCAAAACACAGCATGGAGCCACAAGCAGACGACGCCAGCAGCCACATGATGCAAGATAATGACTCCAACATTCTACACATCTCACTACGACTAGCTACAAAACTGCCGTTATTATCACATTCCTGTCACAAAGTCCCGAATATGAATCCATTTCCATAAGGAAATGAACATTAGTGAAGGAAAATAATGTCAGTTAATGATCCATAGATGAAGGAAACAATGACTGGGTGCGGTGTCTGTACCTCATGCTGTGAGTATCATAACTAGCATTGTATTCACTGATATCTGAACATTGTACATAATCTTTATCACAGTCAGGATCATCTATGATACTATCAACGCAAAATAATTTCAGTTACGTATTTTATTCATCATTACTAAGTACTGTAGTGATGTTGCCTCTATCTGCACAGCATTGCTGTGCACTGCTCCTGCATGTGCTAGCCTTGGTGGTTTTCTCAGTACTAAGGCTCTCACAGCCAGCATGGATGCGAACCATTTTTTTTTTCAAGATGGGGGTCTGTTTACAGGAGTCTCTGAGGTAGACGATGCGAGCCCAGTGTACCCGTGGGAGTTTTGAATTATTCCCTATACCTAAAAGCTCCATATAGTGCTCTGCACACCCCCAATCGGGCCCTATAAGGTTGATACCTGGTTGATACCTGGTTGATGGGGTTCTGGGAGTTCTTCTACTCCCCAAGCCCGGCCCGAGGCCAGGCTTGACTTGTGAGAGTTTGGTCCACTAGGCTGTTGCTTGGAGCGGCCCGCGCTCTGCGCAGTGCAGTGGTTAACTGAATTTTCAGCTCAAAATTAATTTGGATTAAGCTTGATGCTTAATGCTTAAGCTTGATGCTTAATGCTTAAGCTTGATGCTTAAGCTTGATGCTTGATGCTTAAGCCTAGTGGACCAAACTCTCACAAGTCAAGCCTGGCCTCGGGCTGGGCTTGGGGAGTAGAACTCCCAGAACCCCATCAACCAGGTATCAACCAGGTAACCAGGTATGCTCTCACTACTGGTTCACACATATTACATGGTATGATGACATAAGTGTCATTTTTTGCCACAAAAATAAATATTTGAACATGGAAAATAAATGAAGTCACATTCAAGGAGATCACATTGTTAGTTAAATTTCATAATCCCCATCAGTTATATACAAGGGAAAATGGTTCATGTATAACTTTCACAATGGCAGTACGTTTAATGTTATGAAGGAATGTTACATCATAACTAGTACTGTACCAGTATGATCCAACAAGAACTTTTGGAAAGATCACTGTTGTACTGGTAAAGAATGTCACCCTGATCTGACAACAAAGGTCCTCTCTAATTGGACTTTCAATAATATTACCTTAGAAAACATATGAGTGGAATAGCTCAGAAATATAGTCTAAATGTACACAACACATTATGTGACCCCTAGGCACATATATAAAAAATATATATCCACAAGGCCTACTCTCTTCTGGGTATATCATACAACAATACTACACCATACCTGGTCATGAAGTACTTCTTTTTGTTTCACTGCTCTGCCATCTAGTTCCTTTATGTATGTCAAGTTCCGAGTCTTTGTGGAAAGTAACGCCGTTATCTCTCCTTTTATTGTAGCCTCCTGTTGCTGCCACATGGCCACAGCTTTCTTATGATGCAACTCTGCTTCCATCACCCTCTCCTTCTGTTTGTTTAAGGCCTTCACCAGGCCCTCGGCCTCCTAGAATATAAAATGCAAGCAGCTTTAAATATTAATTCTGAATGATGAAGATACTTACATGTACAGTATTTAAAAAATATGGAATGTCCTGTTACTTTTTCTATTTAACACTTTTTCTCCTAACACATGTTATGACATTACACACAAATCTTGGTCAACCATTACAATTCTAAATACTGTATGTTTGAATGTGTTCTCTGCATCCTATCTGCCTAAAATTCTTCTATAAATTTATTCCTGCTCAACTAATGTAAATAAACTAATTATCTCAACATGTTAACTCCATAGTACTGTATTTCACTGTATAATAACTGTTTTAATAATACCCTTTGATGTGGGACCTCAAAAAGCCCAAGTTTTTTCCTGTCCCCAAAAACAGGAATTAGTAGGAATGTACAGTGATACCTCGGCCCTCGAAAGGATCTGAACTTCAACAATTTAACACTCAAACACTTTGGCCAAAAAAAAAAGTTCAGTAATCAACTGTTTGCTCAGCACTCTACCATACAAATGCATATCACACATAAGGCAGCTGAGGAATTTACTTCAGAGGAGGAGAGAATGGAAGATGTTCTTAGCTGTGACAAACCATGTTATAAACCTGTTGAATGACAATACTGTACTATGCCTCACTTTTTGAAACTTTTTAAAACAGGCAAAAACAAATATTACTGGATAGGAAACGTCCCTGTCAAGCCAGGAGCGCCTGACAGCTGGGTGGACAGTGCTTCGGATTTGCAGTCCTGAGGCTCCGGGTTCGATCCCCGGTGGAGACGGAGACAAATGGGCAAAATGTTTCTTTCACCCTGATGCCCCTGTTACCTAGGGCTAAATAGGTACCTGGGAGTTAGACAGCTGCTACGGGATGCTTCCTGGGGGTGTATAACAAAAAGGAGGCCTGGTCAAAGACTGGGTTGCGGGGACGCTAAGCTCCGAAATCATCTTGAGATAACCTCAGGATAGCAATAGCATCTCTCCTCCTCTTGCTCACCATCTTCCACATATGCCATCAACTCTCCAAAGTACAGGTAAAGTGAGAATAAATTTGCATTGATTTTTATCGATTGCTTTGGATTTTCTGTATGATTTATATATGCTAGGCTTGTAATTTTTTAGTTAAATTTCAAGTAAAAATACTTTTATCAGTGCATTTTGGGGAGTGGGAGTCTGGAACAGATTAATCCAATTTACATTATTCCTCATAGGAAAAAAATTATTTGATACTCAAACAGATTGCCGTCCTGGAGTGAATTAAGTTCGACTACCGAGGTTTCACCATACTGTACTGAATTTAAACACCCCGATAACCAATATTATGCTTGACGTTAAGACTTACATCATACCTTTATCATGACTTCCAAGGAGTGTAAAGACTCTTCGGTAGATAACACAAGTTCCGTGTTAATGGTCAACTTCTCCTCCGATTTTTGGCATTGTTGTTCTATACTTGCAAGCAATGCCTCTTTCTCTTTTCGAAATTCTTCTTGTTCAGACAATCGAAGATTTAAGCTTTCAATTTCTTTATTGACTTTAGTGAAAGCATTCTGAAGAGCCCATAGCTGTCAAGTAGATAAAGAAATTATTATTTCATTCCATTACAATCACTTAGTTAAAAAATGCACATGCACTATTATCACATCAGCTTTACTCCAAATGTAAAAACAAAAAACCATTGATGTACTGGTAGTTAATGAAATGAAACATTCATCGTTGAACAAACCATGCTTGATTTGCAGGTGGATAGAATGCTCATTTCTTTTTCCAACAACCTTATTTTGTTTTTCCAACAACAATTTCTTTTTGTGTATTTACATGCACAAAATTTATACATTTTCTCCTACAAAACCACTTGATAATTACAGTACTTTCAATAAATGATGAAATGTACTGGGTTAAAAAAATACACAAAATATCCTTGTAAAGTAGGTGTGTCCTTTATGCAGGCAAATATCATATATTCAGAAACTGGTGATACCCAAGATGATACTTCAGATACTGATGATACTTCAAGAATTATGGTACATAACAATTCTATTAAGCCTTAAGCCTTAAATGGCTGTAATCACTACTGTATCTGATATTAACGCCTGTGCTCAAATTGTGGGAAATTTTTACCCACCATATCTAATAATCATCTAAGAAATGTATAATTTCTATATCATATCTAAATCATATCAAAATCATATCTAAATCGTATCAAAATCATATTTGAATCATTAAAGATTCATTATAGCTTGATCCTGGATGACAATGGCACCATGAACACGTACGCAACAGGGGCCCTTTTGATGCCTACGTGACTTTGTACATGATTTCTCAAGGATCCAGAAGCTTCTAGAAGGACTTCTTAATTAAAAAACTATTGGAACATTGATTCAACATCCGGTAGGATTAAAAATCGAATCCTTAATAAGAATCAGTGGTACTTTCAAATACTACTTATAATCTTTAAATCTTATATCTAATTATATTATAATCACATCTTATCTTAATCATAAGTCTAGACTGTAAAAATAATCAATCAATATTCATTGAAGGCTACCGTGCTCAGAGAGCATGGCAGGGCGATGGGGGGAGTGAAGCGCCCACCAAAGCCCAGCGGCTCTCCGCGTTTGTTTACAAATGAGTGAACAAGTGACTGATCCTTAGCGAACATTACCAGCTCAAGGACACCTTATCTAATATTTTTTATCGCCAGTGAATACTCTCTAGAACTGGGGGAGTACCTGGACAATATCTACAAGGAAAATCCTAGAACATTTACATAAAATAGTGTATAGTGGAGATCAGTGACACGGTTTCCTCCACCTTCATTCATAAACTTTTATCTCGAATCATTCTTCTGCAACTGCAGGATAATCACGTAGCAACGCTACCAGATCATCATACAGCAACGCTGTAGCAAAATATCGTGCCTAAACTCAACAAGAGAGAGTTAATCAGTCTGGCAAACTTGTCAGACAGGCACCCCGACTGGCAGAGAAGTATATTGAGGGTTATTTGGTGTATGATTGGCCAATTGTATGCTTGTGTAACTTTAATATCCTATAAATCTGTCTGTTGGTTAAAAAGCGAGGCAAAGCCTCATTCATCGGTACGTTTATTAAAATTGTAGTGTAGCTGTGAATCTTATCCAAGCACTGAACCTCATGAGTGTCCATTCTGTCAGAAAAGAATTCAGCCTCAATAAGTAAAAACCTCACAAGTGTCCATAGTTTTGGAAAAGATTCAGTCAAGCTAACTGTATCATATAAATTGAATATGTCTGCATATATATTTGAATATATAAATTAAGTTATCAATTGCTTGCTTAGTTATTTTTAAGTTATCATATAAGTTCATTTAATTGAATATAATTTCTAGTACTTAACAGTATTTAGACTACATTTAAGGTCATTTATTATACTTTTACAATTTAATTTGTTGTTTATAGTATAAGAATCTATTGGCTGTAAGTTATGGTGCTAGGTTAGACTATGTATGTTTAAATCCCTGATTTAAACAGAGCCAGTGTTCAGTCAGATAACTGAATTTATTAAATCTTATCCTTGTATAAAATACAAGCTGATGTGAGATCCCTGTCTACAGGTGGATTGGAACTTCTATCAACTAAGTCATTCACCCCACCTGTCCCTTACAGCCCACAATCTGTCATTAGGAAAAGAGGATCTAGGATTTACAACCCTAGCTAGAGATTTTAATTGAATTAATTTGCAGACAGTAATTTTTTAATTTAGTTCAGTACAAGTCCCTGGTAGTCTCCTCTTATATCAATCCCAGCAGGTTTTGCCCACACAAATTTCCAAAATGAATTTTTTTTTATACTAGTCTTGTGAACTATTTTTTGTCATGCACACCATGATGGACTTTTAAATAGATAAACTGTTTAGGGTTAAGAGACTGGTACCCCAATTTATATAACTAATAATAACTATGAATTTGGCATGCAGTATTTCTAAACTTGCTTACCTGAGATTCAATGTGTTCTCTAGTTGAGAACACACTTTGGTACTGTTCTTTAACAAATGCCCCTTCCTCTCCAGTAACTTTAATATTGTCTACCACTTCTTGCCGTGAATTCTGAATTTGCCTCAAAATTTGGTTCTCTTTGTTCACCTCTCCCTTCAGTATCCCAATCTTCTGCTGTACTGCTAACGAATCCTGAAAATGATGCCACAAAGTTATCTGCTGCTAAATAAAGTGTTTATCTAATAAGCATTGATTAGAATAAGTACAAATTATCAGTACAAAATTTATAACAAATTAGGAGACATACAGAAATCACAATAGCATGATGCATCTATTTTAACAAATAGGATTTGTTCAAATCAGGAGATTTGTAACTACTGTATATTAATTTCGACAATTTTTTACGGTGACGGGGACAAGAGCATTTGGTTAATTGACATTGTTGGTTGCTACAACAGTCTCCATGGAAGAAATATCAAGCACTGTACCAAACCCCCTCCCCCCCTTTTTTTTATGAGCTACTAGGTAGCTCTTCTAGTTGAAACAATGGAGATGCCATGCCTTAAAAAAAAATTTACACCAGCCCATTTTTTTTTTTAGACACACTCCAACCCTGGAATCCATGATCAGAATCTGCCTCTCTCTTAAATGTAGTAAGGCAAAGGAAAGCTTTGGGATCAGAGAGCAACCAAAAACCGAGAAAAACCCAGCGCTGAATGTAATGAAAGACACCTTTCTGGTAGAGCCCTGGTGGCTCCCTGAAGTTATCTTATTAGGATTGCTCCATGATAAAAGGTCACATCATTCATGGAAGTCCTTTGTGGCCTACTGGGAACAAGAGCCAGAATCTGGTCTCCTCACGGAGGCACAAGAAGCGAGTGACAATTCACCACCCCACCAGGAAAGCATCCATAAAGTCAGGGAAGCTTTATGGACAACTGAAGGGTTCACAGAAATTGAAGCCTTGAAAACTGCCAAACATCCCCACAAACTATTCACATGGAACGAGAAATTCACTTCTGCCTGCAGCCAGCTCTCCTGGTCAGTTTTGGAGGTGATGAACAACTCGCTGATGAACAACTCGCTGAAGAACAACTCGCTGAAGGGAGGGAATTCTGAGAACTACCGGGGTCTACCAGAAAATCCAAAAGTGGAGTTTTATTAGATTCATTGCTGGGTTTCTAGGGGAATAGGGAGCCTCCCAGCAAATCTCTGAAGCTAACTAACCACAGAGAATGATAATGGAACTTACCATAGTTGGGAAATGGATCACAATATTGATTTTAAGAATTCTGAAATAATCTATAAAAGTAATAATATTAAAACTTGAAGGGAAATAGGAGTTTTGATTAATACATTAAATAATTTTACTGGAAACAGAAGTTTTAATTCTGCAGAAGTTTTACAAGAAAAAAGATTGAGTGAATTAATATTAGATTTGAACAGCTGAATAAATCCAAGTAGTCCCATCAGCCATTCTCCTATGGGTATGGAGTGAGTTACGAGGGTTAACAGTCAGACAGATACCATTATAGAAATGGCAACCGATAGAAATGGCAACCGAGCTTAATTCCCTAGAACACATCCCCTCGGGAACTTCAGCAGTCGGAAAAGTAGGCGACATGGTCAGGAGGTCAAGAAGAATAAAAGAGCTGGATCCAGGAAAGCAACTGTATTAGTTATCGAGATGTAAGTCTTGTCCAAATCATATACAGTACTCAAGACTTTGGTAATGCTCTCAAGATAGTGCAAAAGACTTGGTGTAGTCCAACTCTTTATATATTTGTACAGTCTACCTTACGTATATAAAATACCTAAGTACACAAGTGTAGGTTTTTTATCCATATTATTATGTCTGTGATGAGACATTACCATTGCTTACTTATTGATAATACCAGCAATAATAATAAGTTATTATTGCATTAAATTATTCTAGATACTATTGCATAACTGTGCAAGAAGAATTAGTTATGGCTGCTCAAAGAACACGGTGTGGTTAAATCATTCACAGGATGGTTCAACAAGCTCAATTTCTGATTATCAAAACCAGTGGCATGTTGTGAAAAAATGCTAGGGTATGCAAATTATCCAGTTAAGATCTTTGATGAAGAAGAAGTATGAATATTAATAATTTTTGTATTAATTTAACATAAAATAGTTGGTACTGTAGTAACATAAAATATTATTTTAACTTACCATTTTAAACTTAGTCCAATGGAATTCTTCTTGGCTTACAAGTAAAATGATCAGTAACTTTGCTGTAAAATTCTGGCTTGCTCTAAAGATCACGCAATAATTTTGAATACAGTATATTTGATAAATCTTTATATCCCTAAGTATTGCATACATTTTTATCATTTGAAAACAGAAGACATGCCCAACAATAAACTGTGAACACTGCAATGGCGTTATCAGTTTGAGGGTAATAAAATTAAATCAATGCACAAAATGTCACATAACCTCTGAAAGTCAACCGTGTCTTTGGTTGCGTGTTGCATGAGCAGCAGCCTCACACAGTGATACCATCTCTTTCAAAACAAAACTTAACAGATTCAAACATTTTTTGACCAGCAACTGGTCAAAACCCTATAAATCATTAGGTTAGGATGTATTAGCTTGATTGGGCTGAGTTAGGATCAGTTGGGTTTGGTTTGGTTTGGTTGGGTTGGGTTTGGTTGGGCTGGGTTTTGGGTTAAGCTGGGTTGGGCTGTGCTGGGCTGAGCTGGGCTCAGTTTTAAAATTTAGGTTTTAAAATTCATTAGTTAATCATCTTGTGTAGGTTGTGACTACTGTAATATCTTCCCTAAGCCCAAGTCCTGGACAATTATAATTTCAGTAGCCTGTAATTTATACATTTTAAGATAATGAGTACTAACCTCAATGTAATTAGTCTGTTCATTAGCTTTCTGGTAGATGTGATTAAGGGTGATCTCCCACTGGGCCAAGAGGTGATCACGATGTGCAGCTGCATGTAGAAAAGCTGTACCAAGTTGATCCAAAGCCGTCTGTGCGGCTGCTGCTTCTGCCTGAGCACTGGACAGTTCTGCCTCACTGGCTGCTACTTCTCCACTAATACGCTCCAGAGCAACACTAAGCTCCTGTAGAAAATAAAAACACATTAGTGCTCGAATTATACAGCCCATCCTCCTAAGTTTCCCAGAGTCAAGAGGGCAGCTCCCTCTCTACAAGCCAAGAGTTATTTTCACTGCATTCATTCTTTTGTCTGGGACTTTAAAGGTACTGTACTGCTACATTTAGCTTGTTTAATTAAAAATTTAACAATTATTAATGTTTCTAAATTTAGAGTCTTCATGACCAGATGTTTATTTCATTTAATAGAGTCTTATGATGTTTTAGTATTGATAAACGCTTGATAGAGAATTATTCCACAGTGTAAGCTATTTCTGCTACTAGGACCACTCCAAAGAAAATTTGTTTGGAGGCACCGATTTTGTTTGCCTCTATGTTGAATAATGTACTTCTCTACAAGAGTTTGGATCTATTATTACTTTCAGGGTGTGGAATTTAGTGGCTGCTTCATCCTGGCAAGCATCCATCTCTTATTTCAGGAACTAGCAATCCCTTTACTGAAGTTTGGTCTTGGGGTGGAAGGAGGCTACGTCTGTCTGGCAATTGTCAGTAATATGAGGGGAACCTACAGAGGAAGGGGGGGGGTACCAAAAAACGCTTAAACAAATTTGGTGTCAAAAATAATACTTTGCACTTAGAAAAGGAGATTACATTCATTAATTAAATGGGTATGATATACTGTAGCATAGAAGACAAAGATTTAAGTTTGATTTGAAATTATATGGAAAAAGTACTGTACAGTACTAGTAAAAAATGGTGCAGTGGATCTAAAAAATATACATAATAATTAAATATGTTGGTAGTTAGGATGTCCCACTTTTTAAGTACAGTACAATAAAAACCATTTAAAACAATAAATACTAGTAGTTATCTTGTAAGAGAAGTATTACCTTAATTTTGGAGGCATCCTCTGCAGAATACTGCAATAACAACAAATTATCATTATCAACTTCTGCTAAGTGGTCCAGTAATTCCTTTAGCAAACTGGAGTCGCCTATCAAATTCTTTTGTAAATCTTCAAGTTCTCGTTTCCGTTGAGTTACATGGGTGTCTAGCAGTTCTGAGGCTTCGTGGATATTAGCCAAATCTGCCTGTTTCATTCTGCACTGTCGTACAATGCCATCTGCTTCACTGCTTGCTGCTTTCTCTTGTTTATTTTCAAATTCAATATCTTGGTGGTGTGCAAGCACTAATTTCTGAAATGATAGTGTCAAAGTAAACAAGTTAAATGAAAAATAAATAAAGTTGCTATGGAGTAAGAGAATACTCCCTTCAATATTTGTAATCCTAACATTGTGACAGGCACCAGTATGTGTCTGTGAATGATACTGGTACTCCCACCCTGCCAATTAACACGGGCATTGCACTGGGTGGTATACTTGGGCCACTCTCTCTCATTTACATCACTGACCTTCCAAATGCCACTTGACACTAAGCTAATTCTAATTACAGATGACAGAACCTTCATTTTCTCTAATGCTAACCCACTTGCTCTAAATGATAGTGAATACTGAACTAAAAAATATGTACAAAATATAACATGTACAAAATACACCAAAAATAGTTTCTAAAGCAGTAGGCATTTCTCTCTCCAAGATCACACACTATGCATCTCACCTTGACTTGGTAACACTTATCTGCTCATGTATCTTATCTGTGCCTGGGGGTCTACAACCAAAAATTACCTATGACCCCTAATTGCTCAATACAAATCAGAAATTAGAACAATAAAAACTCCAGTCTCAGACCCCACTCCTTTCCCTTACTGAAATCTTTGAATATGTTTAGTATCAAATTGCTGCACATCCTCTCAAGGATACTCTATACAGTATCTATAAAACTCTGAAGTGCAATGCTATTTCTGACCTTAAGGCTTCCTAGAGGGCAGTAACAGAACCCATGGTATTATCCCATTAAGCCTGTACAGTATATTATTCTCCCTATATTTTTTACATTATGTCTGAAATGTTGTACATATTAGTGGCTTTATGCACTGTCCTTATCCTACATGAAGAATGGGGGGATTCATAGGCTATCATATATACACTTGTATAAATAAAATATTATTTACTTTATAATAAATATTTTTTAATAAATATTTGTATAATAAATATTAGTTCAGTATTTAAATAAATAATTGATTGTATATTTAAATACTAAACACAAAGTGGTCAAGTTACCTGTATATTGTCCAGCATCTGTGTCATATCTGATACATATTCAGTGTTGCGTTTGTGTGTTTCACTTTCTAATTTCCAAACCTCCTGTGAATGAGAGACCTCCTGCCGCAGCTGCTCCACATCTTCTGCCACGCCACGGTTAGTATCATCCAGCAGCAGCAACCCCAGGCCAGGATTAGCAAGGATCTTCTCCAAGGCTGCTTCCATTGTCTCAAGTTTCCTGTAATGCATATTACAAGATAAAAAATATCATGCTGTAATGCATCACAATTCTTATGTGCGGTTCAGTACTATACTGTACTGTATATTAGACCGTGTCATCAGTCAATTCGATTGAAGTTCAAGCCTACTGGGGACCACAAGCCAGAACCTGGCCCCCCTCAGAGAGGCACGAGGAGCAATGGCCTATAGAAACCCCCATGTGGTTGGAAGCATTCTATGTCTACCACCTACCAGGTTAGGCACCCAGAAAAGTAGATGTCCCAAAACAGACTCCACCTGGTTAAAATTGCTACCGAAAACAGAACTATCAAGCAGAACTCCACAATCTGAAAACAAGCAAACAGGCAAGACATCACAACCACTGTCTGTGCAGCTCCACATCCTTGGGAGAGGGAAGGGAGAGCCCAGACCCTTCGAGCCGGCTACCCAACCTCAGTTCAGAGGCTGAATATCAAAACGCAAAAACTGCCAATCAGAGGGAGGGAGGGAGGGAGGGAGGGAGGGAGGGAGGGTTGTCAGGGAGACTCCGGGACTCACCCAGAAAATGGCATTTCATTTCATTCAATGTTGGTTTTCTGGGGAGAGCCCCTCTGGCTCCCTGGAGTTACCTAACCACAGAAAACGTAAAGAGGGACTTACCCAGAAGGCAGCCACCACTCGCATCTCAAGTCAAGTCGAAGTCAAGATAACTGCCTGCAACCTGGGACCCAAAGCAACACACACCCGACTAGGGCCAGGAACATTAACTAGGTAACTGGGGGCCAGGACCATGTTCAACCATCAAAATTTTCACGCCCAAATAACCCAAGACATTACCAAACATGGCAGCTAAAGTTGCAAATTTACAAACGTCATGGGCACGAGGATAGACCGCAGGATGGCCGAACTGAACAACCATGCGGACGACCTGGGAGACCCTTGCCCTGGAAATGGGAAGAAGGGGAAACCGGATCAACCCAAAGTGCGTCCCCGGTCATGGAGGCCGTGGTGTGCAAATAACGAAGAGGTGTAACCAGACAACACATGATGCACCCCCAGTTGAACAAACCAAGCATAAGAACATAAGAACAAAGGTAACTGCAGAAGGCCTATTGGCCCATACAAGGAAGCTCCTATTTATAACTACCCCAATCCCACTCATATATGTCCAACCCATGCTTGAAACAATCGAGGGACCCCACCTCCACCATGTTATGCAGTAATTAGTTCCACAAATCAACAACCCTGTTACTGAACCAGTATTTACCCAAGTCTTTCCTAAATCTAAACTTATCCAATTTATTCCCATTGTTTCGTGTTTTGTCTTGTGTTGATACTTTTAATACCCTATTAATATCCCCTTTGTTATGTCCATTCATCCACTTGTAAACCTCTATCATGTCACCCTAACTTTTCGCCTTTCCAGTGAATGCAATTTAAGCTTTGTTAATCTCTCTTCATATAAAATATTTCTAATTTGGGGGATTAACTTTATCATCCAACGCTGGACACGTTCAAGTGAATTTATATCCATTCTATAATACGGCGACCAAAATTGAACTGCATAATCTAAATGGGGCCTAACCAGAGCAAGATATAGCTGAAGAACCACACCAGGTGTCTTGTTACTAACTTTTCAATTAATAAATCAAAAACCTCGAGGGTGAGGTTGCGGTCGAGTGCGAGGTTGCGGTCGAGTGCGAGGTTGCGGTCGAGTGCGAGGCCGCGGTCGAGAGCGAGGCCGCGGTCGAGAGCGAGGCCGCGGTCGAGAGCGAGGCCGCGATCGAGAGCGAGGCCGCGGTCGAGAGCGAGGCCGCGGTCGAGAGCGAGGCCGCGGTCGAGAGCGAGGCCGCGGTCGAGAGCGAGGCCGCGGTCGAGAGCGAGGCCGCGGTCGAGAGCGAGGCCGCGGTCGAGTTTGAGGCTGTGGTTGATGATGGACTGAGTCAGGTTGTTTCAGTGCACTACTGTAATACAGGTTCTTGGTAAGGAGAACCTTAGTTTTTTGCTGCTATGTATGAAGGAAATTGTTTGGATGTAATGTCACGATCGCCACCACAGTTTGAGCAGGCGAGTGTGTCAAGGTTAAAGGGCCTTCCCTACCTCAAGCAAGGCTTCGTGTTGTTGTAGTGGGTTGGGGGCAGCTACAACACCTAGAAGTCACAACCTTCACAACAACTGTTTCTTAAACGTCTTCCTTAAGGAATCATTCATTAACAAACTCTAAAAAATGTCAAAGTTTAATCAAATATAATTATACGTTAACGTGTAAATATTATTATAATGAAATGTTAACGTGTATATATAAATATAATGTAAATTATATAGATATTGAATATAGTGTATGTATGCCTCACCATTATCATTTTATGCAACAAAATAAATTCCAGTATAAATCTCACCACACCAGTTGTAAAATGTAAGTTTTACGGCTATACACTCGTTCAAACCAGCCACAACTGCAGTAATTTGTATAAATTAGTTATTAATAAAGCCTCTAAAGCTAAATCTAATTTAAAAAAGTATATTGACCCAGGTCTCTCCTGAACGCCGTTGCCATGACGACAAAATGTAAACAAACAGAGTTAAATACCTCGCAAGATAATAACACTGACACGTGGTAAGTGGCTCATTGCTTAAGCTTTCTTCAAGGCAAAGCACGTAAAATATAATGTCACATTTTCAAATACAACGTCGTCGCCCCCTAAATCTACAAAAACACATAAAACATATAGTTAAGCTTCTACAAGAATAGCTTTTGCGTTTTTTGGGGGGGCTATAATTAGTTTTTAATTTGTTAAGTAGCTTATGAACCTGAGTTAATTATATCGTCACGAATACTACTAGAAGCTTAGCTAGGGCTGATCCTTGTATTTAGAGCTTCCTTATATTTAGAGCTTTCATATGCAGTATTTAAAACTTTCACATATTTAGTGCTTAATCTCTTTATGTATGTTCCTTACCTAAATAAACATTTATTTATTTATTTATTTATATTCACAGCTCTGTATTTATGGCTTTATATTCACAGCTTTTGTATTTAGAGCTTTATATTCACAGTTTTATATTTAGAGCTTTATATTCACAGTTTTGTATTTAGAGCTTTATATTCACAGTTTTGTATTTAGAGCTTTATATTCACAGCTTTGTATTTAGAGCTTTATATTCACAGTTTTATATTTAGAGCTTTATATTCACAGTTTTATATTTAGAGCTTTATATTCACAGTTTTGTATTTAGAGCTTTATATTCACAGTTTTGTATTTAGAGCTATATATTCACAGCTTTGTATTTAGAGCATCTTTATATTTACAGCTTCCCATCCATTTTTATTTTTCTTCCTGTTCTTACCTTTCGCCGTGCTCTTACATTCTTCTCTTACCTGCTCCTTACCTTACTCATGCCCCACTTAATGCTCATGCATCTCTCACTCCCATCACAATCGACTTGATAATGGTCCAGGAGGGTCCGAAACGTCATCATCTCTTCATCTTCTGGTGTGTGGTTTGGTCATCATATCTTCAACCACATTATTGTGATTTATCATCTGCATTTGAAAATGTCAAATTCTGAAAATTAATTTTCAAGTAAACTATTTGTAATAGATTTCTCATTATCACAAATATCTTCCTGGTCCACAAAAACCCTTGCATAGCATCAATAGTTCCTACCATCGGCATCAGTAAATGGATGGTGTAAATTTTTGTAATAATACCCAAGAAAGAAAATAAGGCATTCAGTTTTTCCCGATACTGTATAGTAAATGATTGCCAAAGGTCTTTGAGTTAAATGATATCCACATAGAATCTTCAGGAATTTTTAATATTGTAAAGCACATTAAATCTCCTGCAGGCAACAGGAGCATCATCAGTCTACCTCTTGAGAGGAACAAGAGCAATTTAAAGAGTTTATAATATTAATAGTTTATTTACAAACATTTAAGTACATAAGTTACATTGTATACATAATGCAACCTCATTGCATAAATCTGTATCAAGCCACTAAGCATGTACTTTACTAATATTTTATTTATAAGATATAAAACAAAAGTTACAATGGTTACACAGTAACCACTTAGTAGGTACAGTAATTGTATATTATGTAAAGCCAATAATTATGCACATCAATTCAAACAACTTATTTATTTTGTTCACTGCAGCACTACATAAGGGAGGATGAGTGCCCGTCGAGGTCCTGCTGAAGAGGAAGCTGAGGAGGTTGATGGAGGCCCAGGACTGGCATACATGCCATTTGTTGTTATGGATGATTTGTTAGATAAACTCAAACTTCTCAATTATGATAAAGATTTCCTCATGGAGCTAAGAATGAAACCAGTGAGCAGGTAAATATTTAGTACATCATATTTAGGTGAAATTTAAAGATAATACAGTATTGTGAAATCTGGTATCTGTAAAATATATTTTGTGCTGTGATGCCAGATTGGTCTAGCAAATTGAAGCAGCCTCATCCATATGGATACCCTGTCATGTATGATCAACGTTTTTCTTGTCATAATTCTTTCTGGTCCATCTACCAGAAACTTTCTGGTAGATGGACCAGAAAGTTCTATTGTACTTCAATCTTTTCTGTCAAGGTCCCACTACTAAAGTAAAACTACTTTAATTAAAGTCAAAATTCTTTAATAAATATTTTTTTCAGACAATATTTTGAAGCCCACACATGTGAAAAAAAAGGAGAGCAACAATGTTTTGGTCCATCCTGGACTCTTTATCAGTCAAGGATAGACTTAAAGGTCATCATTTTCCTTTCTTTCCATTTGTGGGTTGGGTGTTTAATTTTCAGCCATGATATTATGTCTTACTCTCTGCAGACACTATTTTGCTGTGGCGACCAACCCTGGAGAGCAATTTTATTTGTTTACGTCACTTAGTGCATGGTTGATTCGCAAGACAGGGAGGCACATGGAACAGCCACAAGAATACGATGATCCCAATTCAACTATCTCCAGCATACTTGACCACCTTAGACAGTTGGTGTGTATATTTTTTGTCTATTAAAATTATTTAGCTTTTAATAATGCTGTACAAGAAAAATATTGAAAGCTGTGTGAAGATGACTATAAGTTTGCATTTATATTTAATGATTTTCTGGGGTTGGCCTACCTCAATGGCCTCCTGGAATGTAGCTTCTAGGGATTCAAGAAATTATGCAAAGCAAATGTTTGATTCTTAATTATTGTTTGCCACGTAAAAATATATTTAATTTTCTTTAACTTTTTGAAATTATTATTAGAGGCCTCGCAGTACCTGTAGCCGAGGACCCTACAAAAATCTTAATCCGGCCTTGTATCCACCGAGGGACCCACCAGAAAAAGATGTTTCATTACAGTACATTTTTTTACATTTATATTACAGCTAAATTTTTTACAGTACATACAGTATAGTGCTCCCTTGCACTGCTCTGGTGATATATTCTAAGAAAATATTTACAACCCAAACCCACTTTTATATACAGTACAATACTAAACTGATGGGAGTTAGCTTCAAGACACCTTCAAGTTTCCTTCTGCAGACCCAGACATTTTCTCACGAGATCGTGCATAAAAATATAAAAAAAAAAATTTTTTAATTTACAGTAAAGTTTTGTAAGACAATAAATGGCATCTTTAATAAAGAATATAGAATTGTATAGTCACAGTTCAGCTTGCTGATTACATAGCAGTCACAAATAATAGGAGCAGGACACATATCTGCGTGGGATAAGGGGGAGGGCTCCTCTTTTAAAATTTAAAAAATATCCTTTTAATAATTCAGTTTCAAGATTTTGAGAGTCCTCTTCAGACTGTGAGGCCCTAAGCTGTAGTTTGTTTAGCCTGTATCCAAATTCAACCCTGAACATGAAGGGGAAGGGGGGGCGCTATGATGGCTTTACAAACCTGGAAGTGTGGATGGTGCTACTGCCTGGTGATAGTCAGTGAAAGGTTGCTGAACAAGCCAACTGTTTAATGTCAGAACACTTTCCTGGCTTTAATTTTTATGAATGGGTTACTTTTAATCACTCTGTGCTTGAAGGAACTTTCCAGTGCCCCCCTAATGCATTTTATGAGCCATGTAATGCAAGTATAGTACAGTACATTATTGTGTCTGGGAATGTTCCTGTCAAAAGACAATTAAATTAATTTAGGAAGCAACAGAATGTGATGACTCAGAAAAGCAACTTTAGAACATATACCCAAAAATATCAAATTACTGTACTAGTGTATATGGCTCTGCTGTGCAGAGCAGTCTTTAGCAATGCAAAGTTTACCATAGAACTTTGTACTTATACAAAAAAAAATCCCATGATTCCAGCCACAGGATTAGATATACAGTATAGTAAAATCCTATTTTTGTAAATACAGTACGTAACTTAGTTACGTATTTATTGTATGGAGAAAGAATTACAAAGAAAAAGATAAAAATTAAAACACACTTACTGGTGCTCTTTAACCCTTTCAATGGTAAAAGTGATTTTGGCCACCTGGCATTATTTTGTCCATGAATTCAAAAAGTGATTCCAGATGATTGGAATTTTTGTTAAACCACAATATAATAAGGGTCCAGAACCGACTACAAGGTCCAGAACAGACAAAAACATTTTCATTTCATGTGTGGATTGGGTTATTTATTATACAAGATATATGACAATACAGTACATGTTTTTGGCTAATACTTTCAGGGTGTTACATTTGATTTTCCTCCTAGCAAGTTAAAGACTGGGCATGGTGAACATGCCATCTTTGTTCTTGATCGTCTGGCAGACTTTGCACTGAAGCAATCAAATTTTTTGTGGAAAAAGTGAGTAAACCTTATCTGTATGAATGTGTGTATAATACAATATAATTTACTTTTCTGGCTTTTCTCTAGGTGGATGCTATGATCTGACTATTACAAGTTGGACTAGCCAGCATTAGGCTGCATCTTGAAGGTCAGCAATTGGCCTAGGAGGACCTTAACACTTGATGCCTCACGTTTGTTAATGTGACCTGAGTTAAGCCTGCCCCTTTTTCTTACCTTCCTCTTATTCTTGCCTCTTCCCATTCTTACACTTATACCATTCTTCCCTTTCACCGTACCCTTCTTCTAGAAATTACCTTATTTTCTTACCTGCTCCCCACCTCACACTTTTTCACTAATAACTTGCTTCACACCTTAAGGGTTAAAGTCCAAAGACTCCTCACGAACAATGGGGAGACCTTTGACAAGCCTCCAGCTTCCTGTCCTCAATGGAAAGGGATCGTCCTGTCTTAACTTATTATTTCCTGTAAGTTAATATTAAAAAAATAAATGTAATTGTTTCATTAGTCTTGTGCAGAAGTCATTTTGTGTCACATACTGTATTTGATAAAGTCTACCTACAATATTGTACATTTTATTACCTTAGAGATATGACATCTGAGAAATTTGTATATTTATGTGGCATTAACATTTCTGCTAACCACCTTCAAGGGCAAGTTTTCACAATCTGTGACTGATAAATGTGATATAAAAAATTATGAATTAAAATGATGCTTGTATGCCATTAATATGCACTGCCATTTGATCAAATAATTGATGATACCATGGCAATTCCTAGACCCGTATATCCTGCTGAAGACACTGGAGGTGATGAAGGAGAAGTCGAAGATGAAGCAGAATTGACGCTAGACAAAGTGGAGGAAGAAATGATGGCTGAATATGATGATAATGATGATGAGGAAGAAGAAAACATCCTTCATATGGATGATCTTAAAGACTTAACTAGACAGAAGGTACATGTCAAAAATTTTATGTAATTACATAAATATAATACAAGAAGGAAGCTATTCGTGTTATTTCCTATCTTCTTTATGAATGTTTTCAAATGCATGAAAACTAATTGTTAGATTTAGCACATACAATTTTTTACTGAAAGTTGTTCCATTCCCAAACAACTCTATTACTAAATTACTATTACCTTACCCCCAAATTTTCTACCATGTCATGCTATTTTCAAACAATACTGTTTGTTGACCAAGTTGTAAAATTGCTGATTTCTGCCACGTTTCCCCCCCCCCTTTTTCCTTTTTCTGCACACTTTATACTTAAATCTCAATTAGTATTAAGCTTTAGCCTAAGTGGGTTTTTTTCCCCACACCTTGCCCGAAACGCTGTGTGTATTAGTGGCTTTAGGTATTGTATGTACTAGCTCTATCTATAAATCCAATATTATGTTTGTAACTCATAATCTATGTATGTACTTTTACCTCACTAAACATATTGATTTTGATTTTGATTGAATAAGTATTTTCTAATATTCTTTCAACATTGTCTCTTGATCTTGTACCTGTATCCTCTATTCTGTTTGAGGCAGGCATTAAGAAGACTGCCTTTTAACATTTTCACTGCCCTGGCGGGCAACCCACCAATCACCTCAAGGTAATCTGAACGGTGCGCACTAACTCACCAACACCCTCAAATTATTTATACTCTTTTTTTAGCTTTCTGACCTCAATGTTTGTGATATGTTGTTCAATTTGGTATCAAATTGTTTGCAATAGACTGCTCTAAAGGAATATATGCATATAAGAACATACAGTATAAGTCTCTCTCTCCTATTCTTTAGACCCTCCACACACTGCAAGGTAGGCCGAACGCTCACCACCACACAAAAATGTATATACTCTTTTCAGCTTCCTGACCTCAATTTTTGTGCTACGTTGTTCAATTTGGTATTAAATTGTTCGCAATACAATGCTGTAAAGGGATATTTGCATATAAGACCATATAAGTCTTTCTTTCTTTCTTATACAGTATAGTACTTTAGACCTGCCCCGCACTGCAAGGTAGCCCGAGCATTGCCCGAAAACTCACCACTCCAATGTTTATTCTGTTTTCAGCTTTCTCACTTCAATTTTTTGTGGTAAGTTGTTCAATTGTTGCAGTCTCCGTGGTGTAGTGGTAAGACACTCGCCTGGCGTTCCGCGAGCGCTATGTCATGGGTTCGTATCCTGGCCGGGGAGGATTTACTGGGCGCAATTCCTTAACTGTAGCCTCTGTTTAACGCAACAGTAAAATGTGTACTTGGATGAAAAAACGATTCTTCGCGGCAGGGGATCGTATTCCAGGGACCATAGGATTAAGGACTTGCCCGAAACGCTACGCGTACTAGTGGCTGTACAAGAATGTATCAACTCTTGTATATATCTCAAAAAAAAAAAAAAAAAAAAAAATTTGGTATCAAATTGTTCGCAATAGAATAATGTAAAGGGATTACACACAGAAATCACAATAGCGTGATGCATCAAATGAACAAATCCACAAGGGCCATGATGAGGATTCGAACCTGCGTCCGGGAGCATCCTAGACACTGCCATCATGTAATGTAAAGGGATATTTGCGTATAAGAACATATAAGTCTTACTTTTCTATACTTTCGATGAAAACCCAACAACTTTTCCATCATATATGTTTCTTTCAATGTTTTCGTCATGGATTGGCTCTGTTCTTGATCAGTATCCATCTGGAAGTCAATTTACAGTGTTTATAAAGCTGGTAACAACAAATACCTGAGATAAAATAATAAGAAAGGGGAAACTTTTCGACTCGAGGGGAGGCCGCGGTTGTCACGAACGAGGTCACGAAAACAGTGAGCCTCCAGCGTGGATAGGCGTTCACATGGAGGGGTCAGGATGCCAAGCAGGGCATGCAGAGAATAGGCAGAAGTTGGCTCACATTTTAAAACAAGTCCCATAATATTCGGACAATAAATGGAATTTCTACAAATTTTTTAAAATTATTAACAATGCATCATCGGGCATACTCCATATTTTGGTTTTATGATGTCTACGACATTATCAGGCAGCAAAAGTGTTAAATGTAGGCACCACACTATTGCTGCATATTCTAAACTCAGTTGCAGTAATAATACAAAAAATCATATACTTAAATGCTATCTGAAGGTTAGCTAGCACTGGTAACTACTACACGACTTGATAATTAATTCTATTACATGACTTGTTAATAGTCCAGGACAGACTAAAATATTGTCATTTCTTTATTTTCTGATGTTTGGTTTGATCATCCTAGCTAGAACTGCATTAGTCTCAACACATTATTCTTTATATGGTCCTGGAGTAACATATAGGGTTCTCTAGTACAGTGGCTACTTTCTCAACTCATAATCAGGAATCCCAGGTTCAGTCCTCAAACAGGACAGAAATGGTTGGGCATGCTTCCTTTCTCCTAATGCCTCCATTCACCTAGCACCAAATTGTACCCGAGAGTTTGGAACTGCAATTCTTGTAGGGTTGCATTATGGAAAGGTCAGTAATTCGATATTGGGAGGATATCAATACATGTCTAAAGTATATATATATATGTACACAACCTTCATGGCCCTGGCAATTGGAATTATATTGTTTGGTACAGACACTCCATGGCCCCATTTTCTGTTCACCTTCATTAGACTCATATTTTAAAAAATGTAGATACCATGGGGCCTATGTCCACTTATTTTTAGAATGATCTACAACTCTTAATTCCTGGGTTCGATCCTCAGGCAGGACAGAAATGGTTGGGTACATTTCCTTTCACCTGATGCCTCTGTTCACCTAGCAGAAAATAGGTATGTGGGAGTTAGGCAACTGTTGTTGGCTGCATCCTGGGGAAGATTAGTGGATGGTCTAGGGGGGGAAGCCTTAATACAAGCCTCCCAAGCCTCAATGGGAATTAAATATAACAGGACATAACTAATAACACAATATTTGATCACAGGATGGGGATGCTTGGCCGCACGAGATCTTACATTCTACTACTACATCTGAAGAATGGAAACTGGAACTGGAACGTGTTCTCCCACAGTTAAAAGTTACTATAAGATCAGGTACACCCAGCCAATATAAGTTTACATTTACAATAATAATAATGATACTGTAATATTAATTTATTCATACCATATACAGTGGACATGTTAAAGTAGTTACATGGTAGGTACAGTAATTGTATGTATGTATGTATGTATGTATGTATGTATGTATGTATGTATGTATGTATGTATGTATGTATGTATGTATGTATGTGTTTATATATATATATACTGTATATCAATACTTCTTCATCTTAACATATCATTACCTGACTAGAGATAGAATTTTAAAGTGAAAAATTAAATGGGTAAAATAACCAGCTTTGTTTAGGTAGGATGCAGTACTTATTACTTTCCCTGCTTGTTTATACCTAGCAAGAAATACTGTAGTTACATTTCTATGAATGAAAAAAATTATTTTCTAACGGCAATTTTAAGCTCTCATTATACAGTAAGGCTGAATAATATTTTTTTTTTCTACAGATAATCGTGACTGGCGATCTCATATTGAGCAAATGCATGAACATAAAGCCAAGATAAATGAAACATTCAACTTCACTCAAAAGCAACTTGATGGGCTTCACTCTGAAATTTCTCGTAGTCTCGACAAGATTGCTTCTCGGGAAAAATACTTAAATGGTCAGCTTGAGCCCTTATTGTTGGAGTATCGGAACCTTCAGGTTTGTTACATACATTACATAATTTACTGCATATAGACGTGTTTGCTTTATTCATAATTACAGGAAAGGAATTACATATCATGCAATATCTATCTGTGTTTTTGAAGTTTTGTTATTCTTCAAGATGACCACATGAGAAAATGTTCCTGCCCCTCAGGAAATTCTGGATAAAGGACATTGATGTAACAACAAATCAACATTGATCCTATGTTTATTAAACGTTACTTGAGCATATTTTGCCTTTGTAGTTGGGTGGTAACCCTTTCTATACATGGGAGTGAGAGATCGTGTCACTGCTCAGAAAGCATTTTCTCATCTTGAGACCTCAAAGCCTTATTGCTATGTACCAGTAACATTTTCTGTATATTGTACACATATGAGAAAGTTTTTGTAGCAGGATAGCAGGATCAAACCAGCATCCTGGGTCACCCCAGGATGAGGCCTGGTCGACGACCGGGCCGCGGGGACGCTAAGCCTCGGAAGCACCTCAAGGTAACCACCTCAAGGTAACCCCAGATGCATGCCTTACCAATGGACCATGATACAGTATGCTGTAAGTTACACAAACTGGAATCTGCCCAAGCTCACTAGGAATTTGGATGCATTGAGCAGGAGCATTTGGTGAAGAACTAGATTAGCTACTCTAGCGTTTATGCAAATTCAATGTAAAAAAAAAGGATTTGGTATCACTATGGTGTAACTTATAGCATATCATATTCATTGGCGAGGTGTATGTCTGGGAGGATTCAGGATGCTGGTTCCATCCCACCACCCTGCTCCAAAAGTGTTTTAATAGATATATTCAAAGATATACAGTCATGTTATTGTGATCCTATTGTGTATTGTGCTCATATTATTTTGTATTTATCATTGACCAGAATGTGGCAGCAGAGAGTCGAGAACAATATCGCCAAGTGTCAACAAAACTTGTGGAGAAATCTCATGAACTAGCACAAATATCTGATGAACTGGATAGAGTAAAGCATGAGATGGAAGAACGAGGCTCCAGCATGACTGATGGCAGTGAGTTGGCTGAAATAAGTTTGTTTGGGCTTGCACAAAGGCCAATATATGTGTACAGTACACTGTACTGTACTCATGTTCAAGTATATTTGTACTCAACTAGAAATCACCCGCTGAATTTAAAGTTCCATTCCGTCTGGTCCATTAAATTCTAAATTTGTTTTTACAATAATTACAATGCTGTATTGTATCAATATTTTTTTAATTGAGAAAATAGAACATGAATATACACGATCTACTTTCTCCATTAAAAATAGCAATCCAATACTGCAATGTAATTTTTGTAAAAACTAATTCATATTTTTACATATACTGTATACCATAAAAATTAAACATTAAGCATAATAGATGACTTTTTGTGGCTTGAAACTTTATAGCTCCTCTCAGCTTTCATCATTGGCATTTGTTAGGACACTGACAATGCCACAAAGAATTGCTTGAGCAGGTATTGGTTTTGGATATGGATAAGAAAGATGGCAAAAGCAGAAAGAACTCTTGAAAATATATACAGAACAGTGGTACTTCAACTTACGAATTTAATCCGTTCCCAGAGACAGGTCGTAACTCGAAAATTCGTAAGTCGAAATGAATTTTCATAGAAGAAATAATGTAAATTGAATTAATCCATTCCACATCCCCAAACATATTAACTTAAAAATACATTTTATACCAAATACCAGTCTTTTTGTGCTAGCTACAATACAGTACAGTACTATGTATATCTTACTTTTATTGAGGACTCTTGTTGGTGTATGGAAGATGGGAAGGAGGAAAGGTGTTACTGTTTGGAAGGGGAGTCCCCCTCCTTTATAACATTACTTTTATGTTCAAAAAACAAAAGAGCACAAAGAATTTAATTCTTTACAAGCGCAATTGTCACTAAGCGGGCGGCTCTGGTAAACTGAGGCGGGGTCACCCGTGCCACCAGGAACCATGCGCTCAGTCGACCCATACGTTTATCAACAAAGTCGCTATTGGAGGCAATGGTCGTAAGTCGAGTCGCATTTTTCAACGAAATTGGGGTCGTAACTCAAAAAATTCGTAAGTAGGGGCAGTCGTAAGTCGAGATGCCACTGTATATAAAAACACACTCGGAGATGCTATATATGTCAGAAATTAAAAATTACTTTATTTTGCATTTCATTTGTTAATTTCATGTACAATATACAGAATTGAATGATACAATAAATTACTATGTATTCCCCAGCTCCTCTGGTGAACATTCGGAAAGCACTGACACGAGTACGGCAGGAGATCACAGCCATGGATGTTCGCATAGGAGTAGTGGAGCAGAAACTGCTCCAGGCTAAACTCAAACACAAATCCAACATGCAGCGGGATATGAATGCTCCTGTTTACAACAATATGGACATGGGTCTTTTCTAGTGTTTGAACTGATTCCTGTCTTTTACTGTACCATACACACACTTTGAGCCTTTCGAAGTGAATATATTAACTGAATATTTTCTAATGCTAATGTAGCTTTGAATATTATTGTGGACACTTAAATGTTTAATTTAAGTGACATAATACTGTAGATACAAATTCTGTATATCAATACTGAATCTCCAAAAAATCTGATTTTCATTTAATTGACATTCACCTGATTACTTCTTTCAAACACATCTTGTGAGCTTTTGGTATACCTGTCATCTTGGGCTATGAGAACACCCATCTCCACTTGGCAATGCATCAATCGGTGTTTCCTATACCTCCCAAGCCTCAATTAATAACCATGTTTCCTATGGGTTGTACAGTTTTTACACCATTTGCCGATGTGGTGTGGATACCTTGTTTTCTCATGCATTTTATATTTAATTTTATTTCTAATGAAGAAGCAGAGAATGTCACAATGTTGCTTTCATTTCATGTGTGGGTTGGGTTACTTATCTATTAAATTAATCAAGAATATTCAATAGGTTATGTTTGTACCAATTAATCACCCAAATTTGTATGTACTTTCTTGCTAAGCCATTAGCACACAGCTTTAAGACTTGCTCAAAATGCTAACACAAAATTTAAAAGTACAGTATTTTTATTATGGGCTAACTCTTTCCCCCTCCCCTTCCTCTTGTGGCTGCTTCCCGAACCCTGAACACATATAGTCCACCCTTACAGTGAAAACGTGCCAGGGTCTTTCAGCTTACTCCCTCACTGTGTCAGGGATCTTTGCTAATAGTCTTGCCTCTCAAAATAAAGAGATGACTGTCCACCACTGAACGACTAATTCAATTACACCAAGGAGAAAAACAACAATAAATTGAATGATTAAGTTGTCCACATTATCTGGATCTCCAGATGGGTTCATTCCCAGTTCATTTGGCCTGATTCGACCTATGCTTACAATGTTAACGCAATCAACTATGGTAATTTAATTAATATATGATGTACAGTATTAATAAATACTAAAGCACCATGATATTGATGTTTTCTATACATTGGCCTCGATCATTTAGCTGGGCTGCTTAGAGTCATACATTTCTGATTAGACAAAACTTGCATTTTTTCACGGAGTGGCAAATCTAGATAAAAGACTGAATTAGTAGACCACTATATCATTTGTCCAACTATTTTAATATATTCAGTCTACTCTTGGTTTTTACATGGTGGCATTTAATGTCCTCTACTTGCAAACAGGGTAAATGTTGAGACCCATATGATTACTGTGTTTGTAACAGTAAGCCCTGTTAAGCTTTTCAAGGTATTCCTAGTGAAGGGAAGGGAGCTACTAGGAGAAAGCACCAAGTCATTATGACTATGTAGCACATTGAAGGGATCAGGATAAGGTTTGGGGATGGGATGGAAGGAAGGAATGGTGCCCAACCACTTGGGAAGTCAGGAATTGAACACCGACTTGCATGAAGTAAGACCATCGCTCTATCGTTCAGTCCAAGGGGTTGGGCAGTACCTCTGGCCAACAAATGACTATTGCCTAAGATGTAGTCAGCAATAATCAATAAATTTTAGGGTACAGTACCTATTTAGTTAGGTAAGCAAAGGCATAGCATGAAAAGAAATGTGCCAAATATCTTCCCCTGCCCAGGAATCAAACCGAAAACCAGTTGGGTCCAAGCTGATTGTACTAACCACCGTGCAACAGTTTTGCAATTGTTATCAGCCTTGCCTTGATTGTTGTCTATTATTATCCACCTACTATGATGCACTTTCAACCTTGACTGCCTGCCAGCTTTTGCCTGCCTCCTTTACCCTTGCCTATGCCTGTAGACCTGCTCTCCAGCACAGTGGTCAACACAGATGGTTCACAATCCAGGCAGTAAGAAACATTTGGGCACTTTTCCTTATACCTAATGCCCCTGTTTGCCTAGCAGTAAACAGGTATCCAAGGGTTAAGCAACTGCTGTGCTTACCTGTCTCCAACAATACGATACTGAAAATCATAATCTGTATGGATAATTATAATGAAACTTCACTGTATAATTATACAATGAAGTATTATCGAGACAATGAGATGGGGTCCCACCAGGGTGCACTTGCACCCCAGTGTTTCTCTGCAGTCATTTTGCTGTTGATACAAGTGACAATCCTACGATCACATTTCTCCCTGTCTGCAGTCATGGACCCCTTGAGCAAAAACCAATACCATTTGAGTTTTAAACAACTGTTCTAGTCACTAATTTATTTTTGTCTATAATTTTCACTATACAGTATACTGTATATATATATTTATTTGTTTATTGTAACACTGGACAGTGTGCTGTAGTACATGTAAGCAATTAAAATAAAACAAAAACTCAATTTGGTATTTTTTATTCCGTAATCATTTATACTGTAATTTACTACACCAAGTAGCATCAATCATAAGAACTATGTATCCTAATTAAGCCAGTTTTTGTTAGCAGCACTGTATTATAATTGACTATTATAATATTTACCAATAAAAGGTATATAAATTAATTAATACTCATCACTCACTCACTCTAGAAAACTACATATTATTTTCTGTAATTTAAAAAAAAGTTACTCCTGGTAAATATCTTGCTCCATCACATAGACACCATTATCAAAGATTAAGTTATGCTCCACCACCTGTGGCCACCTATGTCCTGGGTAATATGCTCCCATACATGTGGACACCCACCTCCAGGGTTATAACATGCTCCACCACATGTGGACGCCTATGTCCCAGGTAATATGCTCCCACACATGTGGACACCCACCTCCAGGGCTATAACATGCTCCACCACATGTGGACGCCTATGTCCCAGGTAATATGCTCCCATATGTGTCCACACCCACCTCCAGGGTTATAACATGCTCCACCACCTGTGGCCACCTATGTCCTGGGTAATATGCTCCCATACGTGTCCACACCCACCTCCAGGGTTATAACATGCTCCACCACGTGTGGACGCCGAGGGTTATATCATGCTTCATCACATGTTTACACTGAAATTCAGGGTAATGCCATGCTCCAAAAAAATGTGGACACCTGTGTGCATTGTAATATATCATGCTCTATCACATTGGACACCCATGAACAAATGTTCCACATGTATTGGAACATTTATTTCCAGTATATGTGGAGGCCCAGTTGATGGGATCGAACCTCTGGGAACAAACTCCAAAATATGTATAATAGCGGTGTTCGGTGTATTTCAGTTTTCCCAAAAGTCTTCATATAGAATTGTCAAAAGGGAAGGGAACTATCAGGAGAGAGTGCCAAGCCATTAGGACTATATAGCACTTGGAAGGGGGTCAGGATAAGGATTTGGGATGGGACGGGGGGGGGGGGGAATGAATGGTGTCCAACCACTTGGAAGGTCGGGGATTGAACGCCGACGGCCGACCTGCATGAAGCGAGAACGTCGCTCTACCAGCCTCTGGCCCATTGTCCAGCCCGTCCTCATAAACAAAGGCCAAAGTCCATTCCATGCACCGGCCAAACCCCTTGTTTATGAATGGAAAACGATTTACACACCACTCACAACTGATGACGTTAAACACTTCTTGATCAAGTGCTTCGCTGACGACTCTTGTTCGAATCACAACGCTGTAAATGCTTCACCCACGTACTACAAACACAAATAATCGCCAACAAAACCTAAACACCTAGCCTAAGCAATGCCTAAATATGCACAATATGCTAATATATAATAATATTTATTTATATTTAAGAAAATTTCTGTTTTGAGTGAACAACATGTTAAAATTTGTGAATGCGTCATTGGGGTCGACCGCTGGATGGAATAGATTTGGTGTGAGGACGGGATGCGTTGTCAGGCGTGACACCTGAAGCTTGTACTTCTCTATATTTCTCTTTATATTTACACATGTACTGTTTGCGTATATGGAATATGTCAGTGTTCAACACCTTGATATAATAAAGATTTTACTGCCGTCATCAGGATACAGTATAATATTGTTCTTCCCATTTTTTACTATTTACACTATATGCAATTTCTCTCCATATAAAGCCTCAATACCACCACAGTATGCTCCTTTACGACCTATGTACACTTCTAATTATAGCACCTCGTAAGTGTCGATCCAACGGGAATACAATCTCGTATCACGCAAATTTGCACACTAAATCTTCTTGCCACTTGTAACACAGTCGAGGATAATCTTCACAACACTATCTAATGATAATATTTGTCTAGCACCATAATATCTTTGAGGCAGGCGAGCACGCGACTCTTGCACGTGTCATGAGGAGGTGAAGCTGCTCCATGGACTGCCAGGCAAGAGTGCCTTGTTGTCCTAGGTAGGTAGTGTTGACCTAGGTAGGTAGTGTTGACCTAGGTAGGTAGTGTTGACCTAGGTAGGTAGTGTAGACCCAGGTAGGTAGTGTAGACCTACACAGTCTAGGTATGTATGTACTTTTACCTGAATAAAAATTTGAATTTTGAATTTGAAAAGGTATAGTGTCCCCTCGGTCTGGTGGAGCCGGCGGTGGGCTCCCCTCTTGCCAACGGTCGTGAGTAACAGTCTGAGGGCCAAAACAACACTCAAACTACCGTCCATCTTGTTACTGTGTCTGCAAGAGTTATGACAAATAATAACATGGTGTGTGACGAAATTTCTCTCAGTATCTATATGGTAGCGATCCGTAACAACATCCAGGGTAATAATTATGCTCCACTATAAGTGGACACCCACGCCCAGGACAATATAATGCTCCACTACACGTGGACACCCACGTCCAGGACAATATAATGCTCCACTACACGTGGACACCCACGTCCAGGGTAATATAATGCTCCACTACACGTAGACACCCACGCCCAGGACAATATAATGCTCCACTATAAGTGGACACCCACGTCCAGGACAATATAATGCTCCACTACACGTGGGCATCCACGATATCATGCTATCATTAACGTCGATATCGATAATAATTGTCGATATCATTAAATGACCTATTGCAATGCTCCACCACATAATATGATGCAGGTTTGTATGTACACCATCTTGTTTACAAAATCTAAAGGTGAAGTCTTTGAAAATAAAGTAAATCTCTGTACATTGTATCTCAAAACAAAAGAACAAATACAGTCAAAAAATTCCACTCGCTGCATCGCTGCCAGACGTACATCCACACCGCAATTTTTTTGTTATAACCATTAAGGAGTTCAGTGGTTACCACTACGGTATATATAATAAAAAAACGTTCTTTGTAATGTTTAAATAGCCTATTGCAATATTTTTTTTCTAACAAAACGTTATATGAAGTAAAGATAATTTGTAGAGTTATTATATTAGTTGTAATTACAACTAATCGAAATATAGAAATTTAAATAATGTTATAATTTACAGTATTTATTTTCGTAGATTAAATATGGTGCAGTTGTCTTTGTTTTCTACTTACAATTATAATAATTCATTATGTCGGGGGACAGGCAGCCAGTGCATAGATACATGTTAGGCTTATATCGACCCTCCCCCCTTCAAGGTCGAATTACTGCCCCCCCCTCACCCCCCCTCCCCCCAGGATGCAACCCCACAACAGGCTGACTATCTCCTGGGGACATATTTACTCCTGGGTGAGCAGGGGCATTAGGTGATAAGAAATACATCCAACTATTTCTATCCCGCCAAGAATTCGAACCCGGAATTCTGGATTGTGAGTCGAGAATGAACCCAACTGTACGATCCCGGGCGGGACAGAAATGGTTGGGCACGTTTCCTTTCATCTGATGCCTCTGTTCACCCAGCAGTAAATAGATATCTGGGAATTAGGAAGCTGATTTGGGGTTACCTCCTGGGGATGGTCATCAGTTCGAGCCTAGGCGGGAACTCCATATATGTCAAGATTTTTTTTTTTTTATACATATGCGTGTACTCGCCTAGTTGTACTTGCGGGGGTTGAGCTTTGGCTCTTTGGTCCCGCCTCTCAACCGTCAATCAACTGGTGTACAGGTTCCTGAGCCTACTGGGCTTTATCATATCTACACTTGAAACTGTGTATGGAGTCAGCCACCACCACATCACTGCCTAATGCATTCCATTTACTCTGACACTGCTACTGTCACTAAAAAAGTTCTTTCTAATATCTCTGTGGCTCATTTGGTTACTCAGATTCCACCTGTGTCCCCTTGTTCGCGTCCCACCAGTGTTAAACAGTTTATCTTTATCTACCCTGTCAATTCCCCTGAGAATTTTGTAGGTAGTGATCATGTCTTCCCCTTACTCTCCTGTCTTCCAGCGACGTGAGGTGCAGTTCTCGCAGCCTTTCCTTGTAACTCATGCCTCTTAGTTCTAGGACTAGCCTAGTGGCATACCTCTGAACTTTTTCCAGCTTCGTCTTGTGCTTGACAAGGTACGGGCTCCATGCTGGGGCCGCATACTCCAGGAATGGTCTTACATATGTGGTATACAAGGTTCCTTAGTTTAGTTTATTTATTATGCACCCCATACCCATCTTGTGGGTGGTAGTGGAAAGGGTTACAGAGGCACATAATGGGCTCAGGGACTGAACCCCACAATTCATTTAGCTAAGCAAGTTACAATCTTGATGAGCTAGTTACAAAATTCAGTATAAGTCGTCACATCAACAATGGGTTCGATATCGACCACAAGTACAGTTTCTAAATTAAGCAACTGACATATGTGGAGAGCTGGTGTCACAATTGATATGTTTGTGCTGTACACCGCTCCCCATCCAGTGGGCAGCGGTGGATAGGTTACAATCACTTAGTTAATACCTACAGTTAGCAAACTGGGAATATTTGGCTATAATTTCTGAAGGCAGTTCTGATGTTAGCCAGCCTCGCATACGCCGCAGATGTTATTCTTTTGATGTGGGCTTCAGGTGACAGGTTTGGTGTGATATCAA
Source organism: Procambarus clarkii (assembly GCF_040958095.1). NCBI lineage: Eukaryota > Metazoa > Arthropoda > Malacostraca > Decapoda > Cambaridae > Procambarus > Procambarus clarkii. The sequence goes on along the minus strand of NC_091168.1, from coordinate 32,362,090 downwards.
CTCCTAGATATTTCTATCTGTCCGTGTCATGAAGGACTTCATCTCCCATTCTATATCCTGTGTGTGGCCTCCTGTTTCCACTGCCTAGTTTCATTACCTTACATTTACTCGGGTTGAACTTTAGTAGCCATTTATTGGACCATTCATTCAGTTTGTCTAGGTCATCTTGTAGCCTCATACTATCTTCCTCCGTCTTAATCCTCTTCATAGTCAGCAAACAATGAGAGGAACGATTCTATACCCTGTGGGAGATAATTTACATATATCAGAAACAGTATAGGTCCAAGGACTGACCCCTGTGGGACTCCTCTGGTGACGTTTCGCCAATCTGAGACCTCACCCCTCACAGTGACTCACTGTCTTCTGTTGCTTAGGTACTCCCTTATCCAATGGAGTACCTTCCCTTTCACTCCTGCCTGCATCTCCAGGTTTCGCACTAGTCTCTGGTGTGGTACTGTGTCAAAGGCTTTCTGGTAATCCAAAAATATGCAGTCTGCCCACCCCTCTCTTTCTTGCCTGATCGTAGAATTCAATTAATCCTGTGAGGCATGACTTGCCATCCTTGAAACCATATTGGTGTTGTGTCACAAAGTTCCTTCGCTCCAGATGTTCCACTAACTTTTTTTTGCACAATTCTCTCCAATAACTTGCATAGTATGCAAGTTAGACACTGGCCTGTAGTTCAGTGCCTCCTGTCTATCTCCCTTCTTGTATATCGGGACTACGTTTGCTGTCTTCTATATTTTTTTTCAGTTCCCCTGTTACCAGTGATTTGTTATACACCATGGAGAGTGGCAGGCACAGTGCTTCTGCTCCTTCCTTTAGTATCCATGGTGATGTTTCATCTGGGCCTATAGCCTTTGTCACATCCAACTCTAGCAAAAAGCTTCCTTACATCCCCGCTGGTAATCTCAAATTCCTCTAGTGGTGCCTGGTTAACTATTCCTTCTCTTATCTCTGGAACTTCTCCGTGCTCGTGTTCTCCTTCTCCGTGTGTGTTCTAATAATAGTCTACTTGTAAACTAGCACGTGAGCCTTTGTCCTAAACAGAATATGCTCAGGTTATAACTTTATTGTATTATAAATCGTTATTTTAAAATATTTCAGGTCTATGTCTAACTCATTTTCTTTGAAACTGGTTGGAAAATTTGGTTTTCTGTAAATAAAATTCTAAGGACACTCAACTAATTTTTGAATTTCACATATACTTGTATGGGAATAATACATACATTACTAACATAGCCAAACCTAACAAAACCTAACTTAACTATAGATAGGGAATAGATAATAAAATTAATTGCGTAATGAGTTTGAAGTGATTACCTCCAGGATACCTTCTTCCTGAGGACAGGTTGCATTTCTGAGTTGCTCCTCCGTTTTGCTGACGTAGGAGGAGCAACTATACTCTTCCATTCTTGTCTACGTATAGGCTGTATACAGGCCCATGGCCGTATATAGGCGCGTATAGGCTGGCCATGGGCCGCCCTATACGCAGCCTATCTTCAGTGCACACTCTCCACTCACCTTCACTCCACGTCCTGTTGGTCTCTCTGGAGGCCTGTCCTGCTGTAGCCTATTATTTATTTATTTATTTATTTATTTATTTATTTATTTATTTATTTATTTATTTATTTATTTATTTATTTATTTATTTATTTATTTATTTATTTATTTATGCATATACAAGAAGGTACATTGGGATTGTGAGGATACATAATATGGTAATTACAATCTTGTAAAGCCACTAGTACGCGCAGCGTTTCGGGCAGAAACGCATTCTCACACCTGGGGACCGTCTCCGGCAGCAGCGGACCATCAGAGGCGCCTCCGTCGGCAGGGTGCTCACGCCCGGGTCATGCACTCAACGCCTTACTCTACTGAACAAATCCACAAGGGCCGTGACGGGGATTCGAACCTACGTCTGAGAGCATCCCAAAAAGCAATAGAATGGCGTATTGACATAGCTCGAGTTGTGTTGAGGGGGGAGTTATGGGGAGGGACATAGGGGGAGTTGTGTAAAACCCTGGTTTGTGTCTCGGAGAGGCTACAGGATACAAGTAAGTTCAGTAGAACTTTTGGTTTCAACTATTTTGACCATGTCGTAGCTCAGTCGATTAAGGCAGCGTCTGGGATGTTCTCAGATGTAAGTTCGAATCCTCGTCACGGCCCTTGTGGATTTGTTCCTATATATATACACACATGTTAGGCTTATATCGATGTCCCCCTCCCCAGGAGGAACAACAGCCCCCCCCCCAGGATGCAACCCCCCCACAACAGGCTGACTAACTCCTCGGTACCTACTGCTAGGTGAACAGATGCATTAGGTGATTTCCTCTCCCCATTTTTCCCTGCCATCTTCCCCATTTTCTCCCTTATCTCTACCCTCCTCCTCACTCCCCCCCTCCCCCTCCAACCTCGAAGAGTTGAACATTTTAATTTATATCATTCATACATAAGGTAATACATAATGTATAAGGCAACTGATAAGAAACGCTATCGTATTAGTGGCTTTGTCAGAACACCAATGTTATGAACTCTCACAAACCTATTGTACCTATTTGTATATAAATAAATAAATAAATAAATAAATAAATGAATAAATAAGAAATTCGCATGTTTTTTTTATTAACACATTTAGGTACATCTGCATTTGTGCAGCTGCCCTAGACTATATGAAGGGGAGTACAGTGTGTGTCAACAAACTAACTTTGTGATGCTAAAAGTGCCCATTACACAGGATGGTTAGTCATACAGAGGCATGTGATAAGTAGTCTGCACTGGCAGACTCTTGGGTGCATTATGAGAATATCATCAACACAAGAGTGAATAAGGCAGCAGTGATACTAAGTCCCCATCCTCGCAGGATGGTTAGTCATACAGGGCCATATGTTCAATAGCCTGTACTGGCAAATTTTGGGTGTAATGTGAGGATATCTTCAAGAACACGAGAGGTAATAAAGTAATTACAAAGCTCCAGGTACCTCATGCCAACTGGTCTGAATGGTCTGATAACTGGGCATTCGGTGATGTAGTGTGGGAGATCATGTCTCAGTTCCTGCTCACAGAGTTTGCACCTGGAGTGCTCACGATTGAGAGATCCGTCACCTGTAGCCACCTGTCACAGGTGCGTGTAAAATGGTGCATGTGAAATGGTGCATGTAAAATGGCGGGAGTAACATATCACGCTCTATAGACAACCCGTAGCCTCGTAGCTTGGTGGATAGCGCGCAGGATTCGTAATTCTGTGGCGCGGGTTCGATTCCCGCACGAGGCAGAAGCAAATGGGCAAAGTTTCTTTCACCCTGAATGCCCCTGTTACCTAGCAGTAAATAGGTACCTGGGAGTTAGTCAGCTGTCACGGGCTGCTTCCTGGGGGTGGAGGCCTGGTCGAGGACCGGGCCGCGGGGACACTAAAGCCCCGAAATCATCTCAAGATAACCCGTCCCTGATTTCATCCCATTTCCATTTCAGACCATAAAAATCCCTCGGTGTTGGGTTACAGGCTATATTTCTTCAAACATTTAACATAGGCCTACCTTGACCAGCCTATGTTCGTGTTGTACCTCAGGTCATCATACCTACAAATATGTGTGAGGCGAGCCAAAGCGGCTGACCTTCAATTTTAGACAGATTGACAGACATTTCTTTCTTATATTCAGAATAGATATATATGTAGTTTAGATAAATAGTCTCCCTGTCCCCGATGCAGAAATAATTATTATTAAAATTTACGAATATATTTATAAAGTTTGTAATCACGTGTCTTATAGTATTACAATGAACAAATTAGCATAAAAAAGTTGGTAGGAGCCTGGGGTAAGCAGTGAGGGCTTTTATAAAGTGCGAGCGGCCACGGGGGGAGTGACCAGTACCCATTAACCCCGTGCTCAAGGTCACCCTCACTCACCCGGACATGCCCCTCCGTCCTCCCTCCTGTCCCTCCTGTCCTCCCACGGACATTACCCTCCTTAACCTATCCACCACTGCCCACTGGATAGGGGGCAGTGTAACCTATCGTTACAAGGATTTCTCATGAACGTGTAACTTAACAAATTTTAATCGATTAAAAAATGTAAACGATATAAATTTCGTAACAAGATTGGTAACACATTGTGCTTCCAGCAATAATGTGTTCACTGTCGCTCCCTAATATGAAGCTAAAAATTTACAAAATATTAAGACAGTGGGACCATGCAACCTCATAAGATTTAAATTAATATGATGAGCCTAATGCAACTATATACAGTAATTGCATAGGTAAGAAAGTCTGAATTTTAGAGATTTTTTATGATATTTATACAAATATATTTATTATAAACAACAAATGAAATGCCACTCTTAACATAATACACAGTTCCTACTACACCTCTGCTCTGCCAGCATATTCTACCATAGTAATTTACCAACATCCACAAAACGTTTTACACTGCATCTCACATCATATGATAAACTCTAAACGCAGAGACACACACATATACATACATACACACTCATAATATACACACACACACGTAAGTGTAAGTATCCACAGAGAAAAAAATTAAATGAAAATATCAAACGTTTTCGAGTTTCAACACATTATCAGGGAATACAGAGACGACACGAGCTTGGGATTATATAACCCCCGCTACACCTGAGTACATTAAGAGCCATAAACATAATGTTAGATCATGGAAGGGACACGTGGATATTTATGTACTGTATAATCAAATCACATGTTTTTTTGTGATCATAAACATGCATGTATATGTGCATATGAGGGTGTGTGTGTGTGTATTTTCTCGATCTTTCTTATGTTTCTTTTCACTGTTGATGGTAATTGAAAAATCAATTCTCCAAAATTCATTTTTATTTCTAGTCTGACGCGACACTTGAACGCGTTTCGTAATAACCTATTACATTTTCAAAGACTTTTAGTTTACACACACACAACTATAACCTGCAAAAACTAAACAGAGTTCTTACTACGCTATGATTTAAACAGCTTTCATTTTATACCCGCATTTTGGATGAGGTGATATGTTACAACAGTTTTGGATGAGGTGAACAAAACTTTCAACACAGGACAGAACACGAAACAATGGGTATTAATTGGGTAAATTGAAGGTAAGGATGGAAGTAACTGCAAAAGGGCCTATTGGCCCATATTCATCGATAGATACAGCGACAGCAGGCGGCTTGACATCTGCGAGGTACTACACATCAAGAAATCAACACCAGCAATCAACAGCCAATTAATGCACAACTATATTCTACCCACTTCAAGACTCCGCTCCAATATAGAAGCATCAAGAAATATGGGCCAATAGGCCCTTTTGCAGTTACTTCCATTCTTCCCTTTAACTTACAAAATATTATACCCATTGTTTCGTGTTCTGTCTTGTGTTGAAAGTTTGTTTTCACCTCATCCAAAACTGTTGTAACATATCACCTCACCCAAATGCAGGTATAAAATGAAAGCTGTTTAAATCATAGCATAGTAAGAACTCTGTTTAGTGTTTGCAGGTTATAGTTGTGTCTGTGTAAACTAAAAGTCTTTGAAAATGTAATAAGTTATTACGAAACACGTTCAAGTGTCGCATCAGACTAGAAATAAAAATGAATTTTGGAGAATTGATTTTTCAATTACCATCAACAGTGAAAAGAAACATAAGAAATATTGAGAAAATTCGCGTTAGAATTATTAATCTTACTTTTTCGGTCATATTTAATATATTTCTGGTATGTCAAGAGGAGTACAGGCCGGATCACGGTACACTCTGTCGGCTATCATCACGATTGTTTCATCCACAGGTACGTTGGTAAACAGAGATTCTACGTCCAACGAGGCTCTTATCCCTGTGGCCCGTGTTCCCCGCAGCAAGTCAACAAATTCCTTTGGAGACTTCAGGCTGAAGGCGCAAGGGACATAAGGAGTCAGCAAGCCGTTGAGTCGTTTCGCCAGTCTGTACATGGATGTGGGTATCTTGACATACCAGAAAACAGTCTAAGGAAACTACTCCAAGCTTATACTAAAGAGGCACCCTTCTTGAGCCCGGATGGACACATGTATAAGCAAGTAAATGGGGTCGCCATGGGTTCTTCCCTAGGTGTCCTGTTTGCAAACTTCTACATGGGTACCATCGAGCAAAAAGTCTTAGTCGACATGAACTTGAAACCGGCCATATACTGCAGGTATGTTGACGACATTTTTACACAGGTACCTGATGTCAGACATCTGCAGGAGCTGAAGGAGGCATTTGAGCAGAACTCTGTGTTGCGTTACACTTACGAGATGGAAAAGGATGGGAAGCTGCCCTTTCTAGATGTAACAGTCATGGAAAGGAGCGGAGTTTTCCACACTGCAGTCTACACTAAGGAAACAAACATAGGAATGTGCCTGAATGCCAACAGTGACTGCCCGGACAGGTACAAGAGGAGTGTTGTTAACGCTTATGTCGACCGTGCCCTCAGCCACAGCTCAGAATGGAAGCAAGTCGACGAAGAACTCTGTAGGGTAAGGCAGGTCCTAGTCAACAACAGCTTCTCCAATGGTTTCGTGGAAGACATCATAAGAAGGAAAGTGAAACGCCATGCAACCTCTGAAGAGACAACTAACAACACCTATACCCCCTATTAGACTATTTTACAGGAACTTCTTTTCCACAGCCCATAAAACGGAGGAAAGGGTCCTGAAAGATATTGTCAGTAGAAACGTTATCCCTACAGACAAAAATCAGGAGATACAACTGACAATTTACTATAAAACCAAAAAAACGGCCAGCCTACTCATGAGAAACTCTCCAGAAACAAAGCAGAACGTTTTAAAAGAGACCAACGTCGTCTATGCCTTCAAATGCCCTCTTGGGGATTGTAAGCCTCAAAAAACTCAGTATATAGGCAAGACAACAACATCTCTTTCCAGACGTTTAACGATGCATAAGCAACAGGGCTCCATTAAGGAACATATAGCCTCTTCCCACAACCAAACCATCACCAGAGAAATCTTAGCAAACAACACAGAAATCATCGATAGATACAGCGATAGCAGGCGGCTCGACGTCTGCGAGGCACTACACATCAAGAAGTCAACACCAGCAATCAACAGCCAATTAATGCACAACTATATTCTACCCACTTCAAGACTCCGCTCCAATATAGAAGCATCAAGAAATATGGACCAATAGGCTTTCTACAATTACTTCCATTCAATACCCATTGTTTCATGTTCTGTCTTGTATTTGAATTTAATACCCATTCAATACCCATTGTTGAAAGTTTGTTTTCACCTCATCCACCTCACCCAAATGTAGATATAAAATCGAAGATGTGTAAGCTCTATTCAGTTTCAGTTGTGTGTTTGTAAACTAAAGTGTTTGAAAATGTAATAAGTTTTACGAAACGCGCTCAAGTGTCGCGTCAGACTAGAAATAAAAATGAATTTTGGAGAATTGATCTTTGAATTACCATCAACAGTGAAAAGAAACGTAAGAAAGATCGAGAAAATTCGTGTTAGAATTATTAATCTATTACAGGAGATTAATAAATTATTAATTATATTACAGGAAAGACTGCTACCAAAATATACTAATATATATATATATATATATATATATATATATATATATATATATATATATATATATATATATATATATATATATATATATATATATATATATATATATATATATATATATATATATAAAAGTTTGTGAGGGTACCACCTCTGGTGCCAATGTGGGGACCCATAGCCTCGGAGAAGAAAATAAAAAGTATTCAGAGGAGACCTTGTGGTTTCTCACTGAACACTAATATTATCTTCTCCTACCACCCCCATTCTTTTGTATGTACACATATATATTTACTTTATTTGAACTTTGTTACAAAAAAGGAGTTACATATGGGTTACAAAGATGGTTGTCATAGGTTGTCGAGTTCCTCCAGCTCCTCAGATGGCGGGCAGGAACCCTGGATGCAGTGCGCATTTCCCCTCTGTATCGCCACACTGAGGCGCTGGAAAAGAAAGCTTGCAGCTCTCGGGTCCCTTGTTGTTTCAATGAGCCTAGAACCCAGTTCCTTCAAAAAACTGGTAGCACTTTTACCCCAGGCGCCGAGCGTCTCAGAAGCAATGGGGACAAAATTGTAGTGGTGATCCAGTTCTCTATACTTACGGGATTTGGCTGCTTCCCTGTGGGTGGCAGCGCCACCTGGTTGTGCAACACTGAGGTTAATGTAGGTGTTAGCCAGGGTTGATACGCACGTGTAGTCCCATACCAACTGCTTGCCATTCTTCCAGGGGTTCACTGTGATACCATCCGGGCGACCAATAAGAGCATCAGAGTTACGGGGCGTTAGGTAACGGGGCTCTCTTTCAGCTGGGCATCCAGCTGTGGTGAGGCTCCTCTTGATGATGTCGTTAACTTCACTGTGCCTCGAGTGCCATCCCCCTGTGCTTTGGCAGAGTAGGCCATGGTGACCGTACCTGTCAGCCACCACCTCGCCGCAAATACACCTATATCTGGTGTGGATTGGGGCAGCAAGGCGGAGGGCCACAGCAATTCGGAGGGCGTGTGGTGTGAGACGCGTGCCAGTTGCCGACATTGGGGTTGCTAACAGGAAATCCCCTGCATGTGGTGCTGCTACTGCTGTGAGGCGAGCAATGTCGTGTTGTGTTGTTGCAGCACCCAGGCACTCTGCAGCAACTTGGTCTACAATGGGACCATCCCAGCTGGATTGCTTGTGGGATTTTGGGGATGGTGGTTGAGGTGATTGGCCTGCACGAGAGGCCCACTCTGTGGCACAGCGTGTAAAATTGGGATCATGTATATATATATATATATATATATATATATATATATATATATATATATATATATATATATATATATATATATATATATATATATATATATATATATATATATATGTCGTACCTAGTAGCCAGAACGCACTTCTCGGCCTACTATGCAAGGCTCGATTTGCCTAATAAGCCAAGTTTTCCTGAATTAATATAATTTCTCTAATTTTTTTCTTATGAAATGATAAAGCTACCAATTTCATTATGTATGAGGTCAATTTTTTTTATTGGAGGTAAAATTAACGTAGATATATGACCGAACCTAACCAACCCTACCTAACCTAACCTAACCTATCTTTATAGGTTAGGTTAGGTTAGGTAGCCAAAAATGATAGGTTAGGTTAGGTTAGGTAGGTTAGGTAGTCGAAAAACAATTCATTCATGAAAACTTGGCTTATTAGGCAAATCGGGCCTTGCATAGTTGGCCGAGAAGTGCGTTCTGGCTACTAGGTACGACATATATATATATATATATATATATATATATATATATATATATATATATATATATATATATATATATATATATATATATATATATATATGTCGTACCTAGTAGCCAGAACTCACTTCTCAGCCTACTATTCAATGCCCGATTTGCCTAATAAGCCAAGTTTTCCTGAATTAATATATTTACTATAATTTTTTCCTTATGAAATGATAAAGCAACCCTTTTCTCTATGTATGAGGTCAATTTTTTTTTATTGGAGTTAAAATTAACGTAGATATATGACCGAACCTAACCAACCCTACCTAACCTAACCTAACCTATATTTATAGGTAAGGTTAGGTTAGGTAGCCAAAAAAAGCTAGGTTAGGTTAGGTTAGGTTAGGTAGGTTAGGTAGACGAAAAAACATTAATTCATGAAAACTTGGCTTATTAGGCAAATCGGGCCTTGAATAGTAGGCTGAGAAGTGCGTTCTGGCTATTAGGTACGACATATATATATATATATAATTATTAATCTTACTTTTATATATATATATATATATATATATATATATATATATATATATATATATATATATATATATACATATATATATATATATATATATATATATATATATATATATATATATATATATATATATATATATATATGTCGTACCTAGTAGCCAGAATGCACTTCTCAGCCTACTTCTCAGTGTTGATGAAATTAATACCCTATTAATGCCACCTCACCCCATCCACCTCACTCAAATGTAGATATAAAATCGGAGATGCGTAAGTTCTATTCAGTTGTGTATTTGTAAACTAAAGTCTTTGAAAATGTAATAAGTTTTACGAAACGCGCTCGTGTCGCGTCAGACTAGAAATAAAAATGAATTTTGGAGAATTGATTTTTGATTTACCTCCAACAGTGAAAAGAAATGTACGAAAGATTGAGAAAATTCGTGTTAGAATTATTAATCTTACTTTTTCGGTCATATTTAATAATATATATATATATATATTTATATATATATATATATATATATATATATATATATATATATATATAATATATATATATATATATATATATATATATATATATATATATATATATATATATATATATATATATATATATATATATATATATATATATATATATATATATATGTCGTACCTAGTAGCCAGAGCGCACTTCTCAGCCTACTATGCATGGCCCGATTTGCCTAATAAGCCAAGTTTTCATGAATTAATTGTTTTTCGACTACCTAACCTACCTAACCTAACCTAACCTAACTTTTTCGGCTACCTAACCAAACCTAACCTATAAAGATAGGTTAGGTTAGGTTAGGTAGGGTTGGTTAGGTTCGGTCATATATCTACGTTAATTTTAACTCCAATAAAAAAAAATTGACCTCATACATAATGAAATGGGTAGCTTTATCATTTCATAAGAACAAAATTAGAAAAAATATATTAATTCAGGAAAACTTGGCTTATTAGGCAAATCGGGCCTTGAATAGTAGGCCAAAAAGTGAGTTCTGGCTACTAGGTACGACATATATATATATATATATATATATATATATATATATATATATATATATATATATATATATGTCGTACCTAGTAGCCAGAACGCACATCTCAGCCTACTATGCAAGGCCCGGTTTGCCTAGTAAGCCAAGTTTTCCTGAATTAATATATTTTCTCTAATTTTTTTCTTAAAAAGTTAAAGTTAAAATTAACGCAAATTTGGCCTTGCATAGTAGGCTGAGAAGTGAGTTCTGGCTACTAGGTACGACATATATATATATATATATATATATATATATATATATATATATATATATATATATATATATATATATATATATACAATATATATGATTACAATCATTTAACACGTATGGCACTTGGAGATATTAATAGGAGCTGCCTCGTATGGGCCAATAGGCCTTCTGCAGTTACCTTCTTTTTTATAATTCCTTTCCTCTACTTATTTTTGGTGGTCAGGTGATCTGCCCAGGCGGATATAAAGGTCTGATCAGCAATCTTATCTTCATTCTACTTTGCTCTGATGAAGGCGAATTAGCCGAAAACGCGTTAAGCATTTTCTATTTTTCACATGTGGTTATTCTGCATACTTGGATCAGTGTTTTTGTGATCATTGTTGCATATATATATATATATATATATATATATATATATATATATATATATATATATATATATATATATATATATATATATATATATATATATATATATATATATATATATATATATATATATATATATATATATATATATATATATATATATATATATATATATATATATATATATATGCCTATACTTGCATAAACCACAAGTGAAGATTAATCATCTTTGGACAACACCCACCAGTGGGACTCGAACCCAGAAAGCACAACTACCTTCCAGTAGCTGGCATAACTAGTATGCTTTAACCCACTACACCATCAGACATTACAAAAGAAGTAGATAGTTCGAGATATATATCTCAAACATCTCCACTTCCCGAAGGCACCAGATGAGTTTGGGGTCAGTCTGCATTTTCCATCAAGCCACTGTCAATGTGAGAGAACTCGTGTCCAGCTTATAAGCCTATACTTGCATAAACCACAAGTGAAGATTAATCATCTTTGGACAACACCCACCAGTGGGACTCGAACCCAGAAAGCACAACTACCTTCCAGTAGCTGGCATAACTAGTATGCTTTAACCCACTACACCATCAGTCTGATGGTGTGGTGGGTGTTGTCCAAAGATGATATATATATATATATATATATATGGTGTATATATATATATATGGTGTATATATATATATATATATATGGTGGGTGTTGTCCAAAGATGATATATATATATATATATATATATATATATATATATATATATATATATATATATATATATATCATCTTTGGACAACACCCACCACACATATATATATATATATATATATATATATATATATATATATATATATATATATATATATATATATATATATATATATATATAACTGAAAACTCCACACCCCAGAAGTGACTCGAACCCATACTGCCAGGAGCACTATGCAACTGGTGTGCAGGAGACCTTAACTGCTCGACCATCACGACCGTGCAAAAGATGATGGTAGCCGAGGCTATTTGCCCATCATCCCGACGGCGCTCTGATGGTAATCTTGGGCATGGTATTTTATCAAATCACCTCATTTTTGGGGCCACGAAATATATTGCTCCTTGCAGGAGTTAAGAGCCGACCCCCTCTATTCGTATAACAGAGGCTGATAAAGCCAGCACTATTGTTATTCTAAACAAGGAGGAATATATTTCGAAAATGAATGATCTCAAATTCAAAATTTCTCCTCTCCAAGATTCTTCAACATACACTAAACTCAGAAAAAATCCTCTTGAGGACATCATCAAGTTCTTCAATAGCAGTTTGAGGAAGTTGTTAAGTAAACATAAAGGTCTTCTTAATCAATTTACTACCTCATCACCTTCGACGCATAAACCTAACCATCCCATGAAGCCTATCATCAGTTCGGTGGGATCCATTTCTTACAAGCTTTCCAAATGGCTTACCAAAATCTTGTCCCCATTGTTAGGAACTATTTCCTCTTCTCATTTAGCAAATTCTCTTGAATTAGTTAACAAAGTGAATAATGTTCCTGTCACTCCTGATGTCAAGTTAATCAGTTTTGACGTTTGTTCCTTGTTTACAAAGGTGCCCGTTGATGATATTCTTGATTATCTTGTTCATGAAGTAATGAATCATGTTTTACCTCTTTCTGCTGATATTGTTGTCAATCTTGTTAAGTTGTGCATTAAAGAATGTAAATTTACCTGTAATAATGAGTATTATTTACAGACTTTTGGAATGGCAATGGGGAATCCTTTATCGCCATTGCTTTCAAACTTGTACATGGAATTCTTCGAAAAGAAATTTGTTTCAAAAATTACCCCTGGAATCATTCCATGGTTTAGATATGTTGATGATATTTTGTGTATATGGCCTACAGATATAAACACAGACGAATTTGGAAATGATCAAGTCACCTCTATAAAATTTACTATGCAGACTGAAATTGATAAATGTTTGCCATTCCTAGATGTACTTATTCATCTTGAGGTTATCTTGAGATGATTTCGGGGCTTTAATGCCCCCGCGGCCCGGTCCTCGACCAGGCCTCCACCCCCAGGAAGCAGCCCGTGACAGCTGACTAACACCCAAGTACTTATTTTACTGCTAGGTAACAGGGGCATAGGGTGAAAGAAACTCTGCCCATTGTTTCTCGCCGGCGCCTGGGATCGAACCCAGGACCACAGGATCACAAGTCCAGCGTGCTGTCCGCTCGGCCGACCGGCTCCCTCTGCTGGCTGGCCAACATAAGAACGGCATTCAGAAACTTGTGTAAGGAATCTTTCAGGACTTTGTATACCACATATGTCAGACCAATCCTGGAGTATGCAGCCCCAGCATGGAGTCCATATCTTGTCAGGGATAAGACTAAACTGGAAAAGGTTCAAAGGTTTGCCACCAGACTAGTACCCGAGCTGAGAGGTATGAGCTACGAGGAGAGACTACGGGAATTAAACCTCACTTCGCTGAAAGACACAAGAGTTAGGGGGGACATGATCACCACATTCAAGATTCTGAAGGGAATTGATAGGGTAGATAAAGACAGGCTATTTAACACAAGGGGAACACGCACAAGGGGAACACGCACAAGGGGACACAGGTGGAAAACGAGCCACAGAGATATTAGAAAGAACTTTTTTTAGTGTCAGAGTGGTTGACAAATGGAATGCATTAGGCAGTGATGTGGTGGAGGCTGACTCCATACACAGTTTCAAGTGTAGATATGATAGAGCCCGATAGGCTCAGGAATCTGAACACCTGTTGATTGACGGTTGAGAGGCTGGACCAAAGAGCCAGAGCTCAACCCCCGCAAGCACAATTAGGTGAGTACATATACCCAAATGTCGTACACTGGCACCAACATGACATATATATATATGTATTTTGCCATATATATATATATATATATATATATATATATATATATATATAATATATATTTTAATATAAATATAATATTAAATCAGATAAACCAACTTAAACAAAAATAAATAACGAATATCACTCTGTCTATTAGGCAAATCAGGCGGTGCATACTAGGCCGAGTAGTGCATTCTGGCTATTAGCTACGACATATGCTCACATTAGGTATATTGATCATATCGGGTACTGCATACAACTAGCTCTATAAATCCAACATTATGCTTATAACTCACATTCAATGTATGCACTTTGACCTGAATAGACATTTTGAATTTTGAACATTTGTGTGAGCATCATATGAGTAATTTTGCCATATATATTTATATATATATATATGGCAAAAAATACATATATATATATATGTCATGTTGGTGCCAGTGTACGACATTTGGGTCAGATGAATAAGGGTAAGTGGCAACCGCGTGTGGCATCCCATGTTCCATCCTGCGGGTCCTTGGCTCAGTGTCCAGGTGACAGTGGTCAGGGGAGGGTGTCGTGCTCTTCTTCCCTCTACCGCACCTGCCTCTCCTTACTCCCACTGGATATATATACGCCCCTACACGAAGGCAAGGTAGGGGATAGCTGTAGTTACATATTTAGATATATAGACACGACCGTAGATAGAGATTTCAACGGTAAAGAGTGTTGTCATAAGGACGCAGTATACAGTGATTAATATCTTCTAGTCATACGGGGATGGGTCACATGTATAATAATACGTAATACATCTCAAAAAATATTCTGCCCATCTTGAAATAATAACAATTGCCAGCAATTATTCGCTCAAGCGCACTAAACTCGACTATTAAGACACCAAAAAAATCACATTTTATATTATTAAATCATCTCAAATGTCACGCTAAAAAATATGAAAACCTAAAAAAAAAAACTAACCTAGCCTAGGCCTAAATGAGCACTTCTAGGCCCCTCAAACCACACCAACACACACCTAACACACACCCGCACACATACCTGCGCAGGTGTGCAATTAGGATACAGGAAGCCCTAATCTGAGCGCCGCTCACCACATTTCTGTATTTGGTCTTAATTTGTGTATTTTGGATACGAATAATAACGTGATTGAGGGCTGGAATAACTGTGTTATGTCACGCCGTCCAACAAAACTGACGCTATACATGTTATGGCCGATTTTGTAACACTTATTTTAATGGCCAAAATCTTAAGTCATGGGGGGGGGGGTAGAAATAGCCTAAGCTACTCTATCCCTTTGAGATGTATTTATTGCTTATCTCAATAAACATACTTGAACTTGATCTTAAGTCATTTTGATTTAGTGTATTTATTATGCTCTTTATACCCTTTCTGGGGGGGGGGGGTATAGTGGTTACCTTACCTTGAGGTTACCTTGAGGTGCTTTCGGGGCTTAGCGTAACCGCGGCCCGGTCGTCGACCAGGCCTCCTGGTTGCTGGACTGATCAACCAGGCTGTTAGACGCGGCTGCTCGCAGCCTGACGTATGAATCACAGCCTGGTTGATCAGGTATCCTTTGGAGGTGCTTATCCAGTTCTCTCTTGAACACTGTGAGGGGTCGGCCAGTTATGTCCCTTATGTGTAGTGGAAGCGTGTTGAACAGTCTCGGGCCTCTGATGTTGATAGTTCTCTCTTGAACACTGTGAGGGGTCGGCCAGTTATGTCCCTTATGTGTAGTGGAAGCGTGTTGAACAGTCTCGGGCCTCTGATGTTGATAGTTCTCTCTTGAACACTGTGAGGGGTCGGCCAGTTATGCCCCTTATGTGTAGTGGAAGCGTGTTGAACAGTCTCGGGCCTCTGATGTTGATAGTTCTCTCTTGAACACTGTGAGGGGTCGGCTAGTTATGTCCCTTATGTGTAGTGGAAGCGTGTTGAACAGTCTCGGGCCTCTGATGTTGATAGTTCTCTCTTGAACACTGTGAGGGGTCGGCCAGTTATGTCCCTTATGTGTAGTGGAAGCGTGTTGAACAGTCTCGGGCCTCTGATGTTGATAGTTCTCTCTTGAACACTGTGAGGGGTCGGCCAGTTATGTCCCTTATGTGTAGTGGAAGCGTGTTGAACAGTCTCGGGCCTCTGATGTTGATAGTTCTCTCTTGAACAGTGAGGGGTCGGCCAGTTATGCCCCTTATGTGTAGTGGAAGCGTGTTGAACAGTCTCGGGCCTCTGATGTTGATAGTTCTCTCTTGAACACTGTGAGGGGTCGGCTAGTTATGTCCCTTATGTGTAGTGGAAGCGTGTTGAACAGTCTCGGGCCTCTGATGTTGATAGTTCTCTCTTGAACACTGTGAGGGGTCGGCCAGTTATGTCCCTTATGTGTAGTGGAAGCGTGTTGAACAGTCTCGGGCCTCTGATGTAGATAGTTCTCTCTTGAACACTGTGAGGGGTCGGCCAGTTATGTCCCTTATGTGTAGTGGAAGCGTGTTGAACAGTCTCGGGCCTCTGATGTTGATAGTTCTCTCTTGAACACTGTGAGGGGTCGGCTAGTTATGTCCCTTATGTGTAGTGGAAGCGTGTTGAACAGTCTCGTGCCTCTGATGTTGATAGAGTTCTCTCTCAGAGTACCTGTTGCACCTCTGCTCTTCAACGGGGGTATTCTGCACATCCTGCCATGCCTTCTGGTCTCATGTAAGAACATAAGAACAAAGGTAACTGCAGAAGGCCTATTGGCCCATACGAGGCAGCTCCTATTCTATAACCACCCAATCCCACTCATATACTTGTCCAACCCGTGCTTGAAACAATCGAGGGACCCCACCTCCACAATGTTACGCGGCAATTGGTTCCAAAAATCAACAACCCTGTTACTGAACCAGTATTTACCCAAGTCTTTCCTAAATCTAAACTTATCCAATTTATATCCATTGTTTCGTGTTCTGTCCTGTGTTGATACTTTTAATACCCTATTAATATCCCCCGGTTATGTCCATTCATCCACTTGTAAACCTCTATCATGTCACCCCTAACTCTTCGCCTTTCCAGTGAATGCAACTTAAGCTTTGTTAATCTTTCTTCATATGAAAGATTTCTAATTTGGGGAATTAACTTAGTCATCCTACGCTGGACACGTTCAAGTGAATTTATATCCATTCTATAATATGGCGACCAAAACTGAACTGCATAATCTAAATGGGGCCTAACTAGAGCAAGATATAGCTTGAGAACCACACCAGGTGTCTTGTTACTAACGCTGCGATTAATAAATCCAAGTGTCCGATTTGCCTTATTACGAACATTTATGCATTGATCCTTTTGTTTTAAATTCTTACTAATCATAACTCCCAGATCCCTTTCGCAATCCGACTTCGCAATCACAACACCATCTAGCTCGTATCTTGTAACTCTATCATCATTACCTAACCTCAGAACTTTACATTTATCAGCATTAAACTGCATCTGCCAATCCTTTGGCCATTTCAAAACCCTATCTAGATCAACTTGAAGTGATAGTGAGTCCTCCTCCGAATTAATTTCCCTACCGATTTTCGTATCATCGGCAAATTTGCAAATGTTGCTACTCAAACCTGAATCTAAATCATTTATATATATTATAAACAACAGAGGTCCCAGGACAGAGCCTTGAGGCACTCCACTTACAACATTTTCCCACTCTGACTTGATTCCATTTATACTAACTCTCTGTTTCCTTTGGTAAATGTGATGTTATTTCTGTGTGCAGGTTTGGGACCAGCCCCTCTACTATTTTCCACGTGTAAATTATTATGTATCTCTCCCGCCTGCGTTCAAGGTAGTACAGATTTAGGCTCTTTAATCGATCCCAATAGTTTAGGTGTTTTACTGAGTGGATTCTAGCAGTAAAAGATCTATCTCTGCACGCGTACCATACATATATATATATATATATATATATATATATATATATATATATATATATATATATATATATATATATATATATATATATATATATATATATATATATATATATATATATATATATATATATATATATATATATATATATATATATATATATATATATATATATATATATATATATATATATATATATATATATATATATATATATGCATGCAACAATGATCACAAAAACAGTGATCGAAATATGCAGAAAAACCACGTGTTAAAAATAGAGAATGCTAAACGCGTGCCATGATTCCCCTTCATCAGAGCCAAGTAGAATGAATGAATTAGTAGAACGATTCTTTCTACTTTGCTCTGATGAAGGCGAATTAAACCGAAAACGCGTTAAGCATTCTCTGTTTTTCACGTGTGGTTTTTCCGCATTGTATTTTGTTTTATACATACAAGAGTTGTTACAAAGCGTTATATGACAAAGAGTGCTGGGAAGACGGGACACCTCGAGCGTAGCTCTCATCCTGTAATTACACTTAGGTAATTATACTTAGGTAATTACATTGTTGTACAGCCACCAGCACGCGTAGCGTTTCGGGCAGGTCCTTAAGCCTAATTGTCCCCAGAATACGACCCGCCAAATCGTTTAACAACCAGGTACCCATATACTGCTGGGTGAACAGAGGCTACAGTTAAGGATTGGCGCCCAGTCAATCTTCCCAGGAAAAGATACGAACCCAGGCCAAAGCGCTCGCGAAGCCCTGGGCGAGTGCATTACCAGTGCGCCACGGCGACTGCCTGCATGTGTCCAACAGCCAGGCTGACCACTTCAGCAACAGGAGGCCTGGCCAGGGACCGGGCCGCGGGGACGTTGAACCCGGAAATCAACGCAAGGTAAGTGGTCAGTGGCTGTTGGGAAGTTCGTCATTATATAATGGAATGTGAAAAATCGCGGAATTTAGAGATAATACCATCAATGGTGTCCAAGAAATGTGTAAGTACTTCATTCATAATGATGTGCTGCCGGGAATCTTAGCCAAGTATCCAAAATGTGCTTACTGTAGGTGCAGCCTGCACATGACTGTAAAGCTGCCGCCCAGTTGGGTGGGTGTGGAGCACATGACTGTAAAGCTGCCGCCCAGTTGGGTGGGTGTGGAGCACATGACTGTAAAGCTGCCGCCCAGTTGGGTGGGTGTGGAGCACATGACTGTAAAGCTGCCGCCCAGTTGGGTGGGTGTGGAGCACATGACTGTAAAGCTGCCGCCCAGTTGGGTGGGTGTGGAGCACATGACTGTAAAGCTGCCGCCCAGTTGGGTGGGTGTGGAGCACATGACTGTAAAGCTGCCGCCCAGTTGGGTGAGTGTGGAGCACATGACTGTAAAGCTGCCGCCCAGTTGGGTGAGTGTGGAGCAAGACTAGTAACTGTGTGACTCACCATAGATGTAAAGTGCCTTGTATAGTGACTGTTGTGAGCCTCTTGTTGAATCACTTGTGACACAAAGATTATTGATGTGTGTACTCGTGTGGGTGATTAAATATGTATGTGCATGTATATATGTATACGTATATATATAAGTACATGTATGTATGAGAATGTGTACATGTATATATATAACATTAATAATTTTGTAACTAGCGTCAATTAATTGCTTAGCTAAACGAACTAGAGGGTTCAGTTCCTGAACCGATTATGTGCCTCTGTAATCCTTTACACCACCGCCCACGGGATGGGTATGGGGTGTATAATAAAGAAAGAAATTGAATTGTTGGGAAGTTGTCGCGGATGGGCTGGGAAATTCCCACAGACGAGCCTTAAATTTTAACAATAATAATATATTAAAAAAAAATACATTTATATTTAAAATTTAAAATAAAAAATATTATATTTAATTATATTTAATATATTATATTTATTTAATTATATTTAATTATAGTTAAAATATAAAATATATTTAAAAAATATTTATTTATGTATTTATTATGTATTTAGATGTTTAAAAGATATAATGGGACAGTCATTATATATATTTTTTATAAATATACGTTCTCGACACACTCGAGGCTCCGGGTTTGATCCCCGGACGGGACAGAAACAGTTAGGCAACGTTTCCTTTCATCCGATGCATCTGTTCACCTAGCGGTAAAAGTAGGTACCCGGGAGTTAAACAAGTGTTGCATCCAGGGGGGGGTGGGAGATGTCAGTAGTAGGCCTAGGCGTTAGGGAGGGGGGGTGGGGGTGGAAGGGACGGAAGGGAATTGTTGGGAAAGCGCCAAGCCATTACGACTATATAGCACTGAGAAAGGGTCAGGATAAAGATTTGGGATGGGACGGGGGAAAGGAATGGTGCCCAACCACTTGGATTTAGAAACCATCAGAAAATCATAGATTAAGATATTTTATTCAGGTAAAGGTACATACATTGAAGATGAGTTATAAACATAATGTTGGATTTAAAGATAAGAGATAATACATACTTAAAGCCTCTAGTACGCACAGCGTTTCGGGCCAGAGTTATCAGTGATCTGGGCCTGCCATAGTGACTCAGTTATGCCAGTTACAGCAGCGGGGAACTAATTAGTGTGTTAGCATGCATGTTGAGTCTGTTTACTGTTATGAACGTGTTGGGGTGGGTGTGTGCCGCATACCCACACACACCAGGTGGGTGGGTAGGGCTCGCCTACACCCACACCTATCTTGGTCCACGCCCACCCTGGTCCACGCCCACCCTGGTCCACACCCACCCTGGTTCACACACCCACCCTGGTCCACACCCACCCTGGTCCACACCCACCCTGGTCCACACCCACCCTGGTTCACACACCCACCCTGGTCCACACACCCACCCTGGTCCACACACCCACCCTGGTCCACACCCACACCTATCTTGGTCCACACCCACCCTGGTCCACACCCACACCTATCTTGGTCCACACCCATCCTGGTCCACACCCACCCTGGTCCACACCCACCCTGGTCCACACCCACCCTGGTCCACACCCATCCTGGTCCACACCCACCCTGGTCCACACCCACCCTGGTCCACACCCACCCTGGTCCACACCCACACCTATCTTGGTCCACACCCACCCTGGTCCACACCCACACCCATCCTGGTCCACACCCACCATGGTCCACACCCATCCTGGTCCACACCCACCCTGGTCCACACCCACCCTGGTCCACACCCACCCTGGTCCACACCCACCCTGGTCCACACCCACCCTGGTCCACACCCACCCTGGTCCACACCCACCCTGGTCCACACCCACCCTGGTCCACACCCACCCTGGTCCACACCCACCCTGGTCCACACCCACCCTGGTCCACACCACACCCTGAACCATCATCATGGGTTCAGGGAGGGTAAATCTTGCCTTACAGGCTTAATGGAATTCTACGATCAGGTGACAAGATTTATTTATTTATTTATATATATACATGAAGGTACATTGGGATTGTGAGGATACATAGCATAGTAATTACATTCTTGTAAAGCCACTAGTACGCGTAGCGTTTCGGGCAGGTCCTTAATCTAAGAGCAAGAGATTAAGCAAGAAAAAGAAGGATGGGCGGACTGCATTTTTTTGGACTGTCGGAAAGCCTTTGACACAGTACCCCATAAAAAGTTGATGCATAAGCTGGAGAAACAGGCAGGAGTAACTGGTAGGGCGCTCCAGTGGATAAGGGAGTACCTAAGCAATAGGAAGCAGAGAGTTACAGTGAGGGGTGAGACCTCAGACTGGCGTGAAGTCACCAGTGGAGTCCCACAGGGCTCTGTACTCGGACCTATCCTGTTTCTGATATACGTAAATGATCTCCCAGAGGGTATAGACTCATTCCTCTCAATGTTTGCTGATGACGCCAAAAATATGAGAAGGATTAAGACAGAGGAGGACAACTTGAGGCTTCAAGAAGACCTGGACAAGCTGCAGGAATGGTCGAACAAATGGCTGTTAGAGTTTAATCCAAGCAAATGTAATGTAATGAAGATAGGGGTAGGAAGCAGGAGACCAGATACAAGGTATCATTTGGGAGATGAAATACTTCAAGAGTCAGAGAGAGAGAAAGACCTGGAGGTTGATATAATGCCAGACCTGTCCCCTGAAGCTCATATCAAGAGGATAACATCAGCAGCATATGCCAGGTTGGCTAACATAAGAACGGCCTTTAAAAATTGTGTAAGGAATCTTTCAGAATATTATATAACACATATGTCAGACCAATCCTGGAGTATGCGGCTTCAGCATGGAGTCCATATCTAGTCAAGCATAAGACTAAACTGGAAAAGGTTCAAAGGTTTGCCACCAGACTAGTACCCGAGCTACGAGGAGAGACTACGGGAATTAAACCTCACGTCGTTAGAAGACAGAAGAGTTAGGGGGGGGACATGATCACCACATTCAAGGGAATCGACAGGGTAGATAAAGACAGGTACACAAGGGACACACGCACTAGGGGACACAGGTGGAAACTGAGCGCCCAAATGAGCCATTGAGATATTAGAAAGCATTTTTTAGTGTCAGAGTGGTTGACAAATGGAATGCATTAGGAAGTGATGTGGTGGAGGCTGACTCCATACACAGTTTCAAGTGTAGATATGATAGAGCCCAATAGGCTCAGGAACCTGTACACCAGTTGATTGACGGTTGAGAGGCGGGACCAAAGAGCCAGAGCTCAACCCCCGCAAGCACAATTAGGTGAGTACACCCACCCTGGTCCACACCTACCCTGGTTCACACCCACCCTGGTCCACACACACCCTGGCCCACACACACCGACTCCATACTCCATACTCCATACACAGTTTCAAACTCCATACACAGTTTCAAATGGCTGACTCCATACACAGTTTCAAATATGGCTGACAGTTTCAGTATGGCTGACTCCATACACAGTTTCAAATGTAGGTATGATAGAGCCCAGTAGGCTCAGGAATCTGTACACCAGTTGATTGACAGTTGAGAGGCGGGACCAAAGAGCCAAAGCTCAACCCCCGCAAGCACAATTAGGTGAGTACAATTAGGTGAGTACACCCTGGTCCACACCCACCCTGGTCCACACTCACGCTGGTCCATACCCACCCTGGTCCACACCCACCCTGCTCCACACCCACCCTGCTCCATACACCCACCCTGGTCCACACCCACCCTGGTCCACACCCACCCTGGTTAATACACCCACCCTGGTCCACATCCACCCTGGTCCACACACCCACCCTGGTCCACACCCACCCTGGTCCACACCCACCCTGGTCCACACCCACCCTAGTCCACACACCCACCCTGGTCCACACCCACCCTAGTCCACACACCCACCCTGGTCCACACCCACCCTGGTCCACACCCACCCTGGTCCACACACCCACCCTGGTCCACACCCACCCTGGTCCACACCCACCCTGGTTCACACCCACCCTAGTCCACACACCCACCCTGGTCCACACACCCACCCTAGTCCACACACCCACCCTGGTCCACACCCACCCTGGTCCACACACCCACCCTGGTCCACACACCCACCCTGGTCCACACACCCACCCTGGTCCACACACCCACCCTGGTCCACACCCACCCTAGTCCACACACCCACCCTGGTCCACACCCACCCTAGTCCACACACCCACCCTAGTCCACACACCCACCCTGGTCCACACACCCACCCTGGTCCACACCCACCCTGGTCCACACACCCACCCTGGTCCACACACCCACCCTGGTCCACACACACCCTGGTCCACACACACCCTGGTCCACACACACCCTGGTCCACACACCCACCCTGGTCCACACACCCACCCTGGTCCACACACCCACCCTGGTCCACACACACCCTGGTCCACACACACCCTGGTCCACACACACCCTGGTCCACACACCCACCCTGGTCCACACACCCACCCTGGTCCACACACCCACCCTGGTCCACACCCACCCTGGTCCACACACACCCTGGTCCACACACCCACCCTGGTCCACACACCCACCCTGGTCCACACCCACCCTGGTCCACACACACCCTGGTCCACACCCACCCTGGTCCACACACCCACCCTGGTCCACACACACCCTGGTCCACACACACCCTGGTCCACACACACCCTGGTCCACACACCCACCCTGGTCCACACACCCACCCTGGTCCACACACCCACCCTGGTCCACACCCACCCTGGTCCACACACACCCTGGTCCACACACCCACCCTGGTCCACACACACCCTGGTCCACACACACCCTGGTCCACACACACCCTGGTCCACACACACCCTGGTCCACACACCCACCCTGGTCCACACACCCACCCTGGTCCACACCCACCCTGGTCCACACACACCCTGGTCCACACACCCACCCTGGTCCACACACACCCTGGTCCACACACACCCTGGTCCACACACACCCTGGTCCACACACACCCTGGTCCACACACACCCTGGTCCACACACCCACCCTGGTCCACACCCACCCTGGTCCACACACCCACCCTGGTCCACACACACCCTGGTCCACACACACCCTGGTCACACCTAGGTCCACACACACCCTGGTCCACACACACCTGGTCCACACACACCCTGGTCCACACACACCCTGGTCCACACACCCACCCCTGGTCCACCACACACCACCCTGGTCCACACACACCCTGGTCCACACACCACCCTGGTCCACACACACCCTGGTCACACACCCACCCTGCGTCCACACACCCACCCTGGTCCACACACCCACCCTGGTCCACACCCACCCTAGTCCACACACCACCCTGGTCCACACACCCACCCTGGTCCACACACACCCTGGTCCACACACACCCTGGTCCACACACACCCTGGTCCACACACACCCTGGTCCACACACCCACCCTGGTCCACACCCACCCTGGTCCACACACACCCTGGTCCACACACCCACCCTGGTCCACACACCCACCCTGGTCCACACACCCACCCTGGTCCACACACCCACCCTGGTCCACACCCACCCTGGTCCACACACCCACCCTGGTCCACACACCCACCCTGGTCCACACACCCACCCTGGTCCACACCCACCCTGGTCCACACACCCTGGTCCACACACCCACCCTGGTCCACACACCCACCCTGGTCCACACACCCACCCTGGTCCATGTTGCAGATGCAGTTGGGTTGACTGCATCTATCTGGACCTAAAAAAGGCTTTCGACACAGTTCCACATAAGAGGTTGTTCTGGAAACTGGAAAATATAGGAGGAGTGACAGGTACGCTTCTAACATGGATGAAAAATTTTCTGACTGATAGAAAAATGAGGGCAGTAATCAGAGGCAATGTATCGGACTGGAGAAATGTCACAAGTGGAGTACCACAGGGTTCAGTTCTTGCACCAGTGATGTTTATTGTCTACATAAATGATCTACCAGTTGGTATACAGAATTATATGAACATGTTTGCTGATGATGCTAAGATAATAGGAAGGATAAGAAACTTAGATGATTGTCATGCCCTTCAAGATGACCTGGACAAAATAAGTATATGGAGCGCCACTTGGCAAATGGAATTTAATGTTAATAAATGCCATGTTATGGAATGTGGAATAGGAGAACATAGACCCCACACAACCTATATATTATGTGAGAAATCTGTAAAGAATTCTGATAAAGAAAGAGATCTAGGGGTGGTTCTAGATAGAAAACTATCACCTGAGGACCACATAAGGAATATTGTGCGAGGAGCCTATGCCACGCTTTCTAACTTCAGAATTGCTTTTAAATACATGGATGGCGATATACTAAAGAAATTGTTCACGACTTTTGTTAGGCCAAAGCTAGAATATGCGGCGGTTGTGTGGTGCCCATATCTTAAGAAGCACATCAACAAACTGGAAAAGGTGCAAAGACATGCTACTAAGTGGCTCCCAGAACTGAAGGGCAAGAGCTACGAGGAGAGGTTAGAGGCATTACATATGCCAAAACTAGAAGACAGAAGAAAAAGAGGTGATATGATCACTACATACAAAATAGTAACAGGAATTGATAAAATCGATAGGGAAGATTTCCTGAGACCTGGAACTTTAAGAACAAGAGGTCATAGATATAAACTAGCTAAACACAGATGCCGAAGAAATATAAGAAAATTCACTTTCGCAAACAGAGTGGTAGACGGTTGGAACAAGTTAGGGGAGAAGGTGGTGGAGGCCAAGACCGTCAGTAGTTTCAAAGCGTTATATGACAAAGAGTGCTGGGAAGACGGGACACCACGAGCGTAGCTCTCATCCTGTAACTACACTTAGGTAATTACACCCACCCTGGTCCACACCATGATGGGCGTGGTCAATTAATCAGGTGTCTCTGGTCAATTAATCAGGTGTACAGAGTGAGGTAAAATATATCAAATTCTTGTTCAGGATATCATATATATTTAAAATCTCAAAGTGGCTCATTTTAGGTAGGTAGTTTAGGTAGAGGTTAACACTTACGGGAACTCGTGACACAGGCACGCATGCGCGCACACACGGGATTACAAATAAAACAAGTGAACTCGGAGAATGGGCACTAGAAGAAAACCCAGACATAATAGCACTCACAGAAACAAAGTTAACGAAAATCATAACAAACGCAGTGTTTCCACAGGGCTACTATGTAGTGAGGAAAGAGAGAGAAGGGAGAGGAGGAGGTGGTGTAGCTCTGCTACTAAGAGAAGGTTGGAGTTTCGAAGAGATGGTAATTCAGAACTGTGAAGGTTTCAGTGACTACATTTCAGGCACCATAGCAACTGGAGGACAGAAAATTATAATAGTAGTCATATATAACCCCCCACCGAATGAAGTCATATATAACCCCCACCGAATGACAGAAGACCCAGACAGGAATATGATAGAAACAACTTGGCCACAATCAATATAATAGAGAGAGCAGCTTCTGTGGCTAGCAGGAACGGATCCAAACTACTAGTCATGGCAGACTTCAACCATCGGAAGATAGATTGGGGGAACAGAGATCCACATTGAGGCCCAGACACATGGAGAGCTAAGCTGCTGGATGTGGCAACAAGAACTTTTTTAAGTCAACACGTCAAGGGACCGACAAGAATGAGAGGAGGGGATGAACCAGCCTTGCTTGATCTGATATTTACCCTAAATGAGTCGGATATAAGGGAAGTTAAGTTGGAAGCCCCCTTGGGAATGAGTGATCATAGTGTATTGAGCTTTGAGTACCTGGTTGAGCTAAGAATTATCACCCCCAAAAAAGAACTGGGAAACAAAGGGCTGGCGTACCGAAAGGGAAACTATGAGGAGATGAATAAATTCCTATGGGATATACATTGGGACACAGAACTCGGAACCAAGTCCGTACAAGACATGATGGACTATGTCACCCAAAAATGTCAGGAGGCTGTAAGCAGGTTTGTCCTAGCCCGACAGGAAAACACAGAGAAGCAAAGGAAGAATCCGTGGTTTAATAGGGAATGTATGAAAGCAAAGGAGCTGAACAAAAGGGCATGGAGGAACTTCCGTAATAACAGAACACCAGAAAGTAGAGAGAGATACCAGAGAACCAGGAACGAGTATGTTAGTGTGAGAAGAGCAGCTGAGAAAAGGTATGAAAATGATATAGCTAATAAAGCCAAGACCGAACCAAAGCTACTACACAGTCACATCAGGAGGAAGACAAAAGTGAAGAAACAGGTGCTGAAACTTAGGGTGGGCGAGGACAGGTACACAGAGAATGACAAAGAGGTGTGTGAAGAACTCAACAAAAGGTTCCAGGAGGTCTTTACAATAGAACAGGGAGAAGTCACGGCGCTAGGAGAGGTGGCAGCAAACCAGGTGACCTTGGAAAGGTTCGAAATTACAAGAGATGAGGTCAAGAAGCACCTATTGGAGCTGGATGTGAGAAAAGCTGTTGGGCCGGACGGAATCTCACCATGGGTATTGAAAGAGTGTGCAGGAGCACTTTGCCTACCACTCTCCATAGTGTATATATAGTAGGTCACTGGAAACGGGGGACCTACCAGAAATATGGAAGACTGCTAATGTAGTACCAATATACAAAAAGGGTGACAGACAAGAGGCACTGAACTACTGGCCAGTGTCCGTACCTTGTATACCTTGCAAGATGACGGAGAAGATTGTGAGAAAAAACCTAGTAACACATCTGGAGAGAAGAGACTTCGTGACAACCCATCAACATGGGTTCAGGGAGGGTAAATCTTGCCTTACAGGCTTGATAGAATTCTACGATCAGGTGACAAAGATTAAGCAAGAAAGAGAAGGATGGGCAGACTGAATTTTTTGGGACTGTCGGAAAGCCTTTGATACAGTACCCCATACCCCATAAAAGGTTGATGCATAAGCTGGAGAAACAGGCAGGAGTAACTGGTAGGGCGCTCCAGTGGATAAGGGAGTACCTAAGCAATAGGAAGCAGAGAGTTACAGTGAGGGGTGAGACCTCAGATTGGCGTGAAGTCACCAGTGGAGTCCCACAGAGCTCTGTGCTTGGACCTATTCTGTTTCTGATATACGTAAATGATCTCCCAGAGGGTATAGACTCATTCCTCTCAATGTTTGCTGATGACGCCAAAATTATGAGAAGGATTAAGACAGAGGAGGACAGCTTGAGGCTTCAAGAAGACCTGGACAAGCTGCAGGAATGGTCGAACAAATGGCTGTTAGAGTTTAATCCAAGCAAATGTAATGTAATGAAGATTAGGGGTAAGAAGCAGGAGACCAGATACAAGGTATCATTTGGGAGATGAGATACTACAAGAGTCAGAGAGAGAGAAAGACCTGGGGATTGATATCACGCCAGACCTGTCCCTTGAAGCTCATATCAAGAGGATAACATCAGCAGCATATGCCAGGTTGGCTAACATAAGAACGGCCTTTAGAAACTTGTGTAAGGAATCTTTCAGAACATTATATACCACATATGTCAGACCAATCCTGGAGTATGCGGCTCCAGCATGGAGTCCATATCTAGTCAAGCATAAGACTAAACTGGAAAAGGTTCAAAGGTTTGCCACCAGACTAGTACCCGAGCTGAGAGGTATGAGCTACGAGGAGAGACTACGGGAATTAAACCTCACTTCGTTGGAAGACAGAAGAGTTAGGGGGACATGATCACCACATTCAAGATTCTCAAGGGAGTCGACAGGGTTGATAAAGACAGGCTATTTAACACAAGGGACACACGCACAAGGGGACACTGGTGGAAACTGAGTGCCCAAATGAGCCATTGAGATATTAGAAAGATCTTTTTTAGTGTCAGAGTGGTTGACAAATGGAATGCATTAGGAAGCGATGTGGTGGAGGCTGACTCCATACACAGTTTCAAGTGTAGATATGATAGAGCCCAATAGGCTCAGGAATCTGTACACCTGTTGATTGACGGTTGAGAGGCTGGACCAAAGAGCCAGAGCTCAACCCTCCCGCAAGCACAACTAGGTGAGTACACACCCACACTGGTACACACACACCCTGGTCCACACCCACCCTGGTCCACACCCACCCTGGTCCACACCCACCCTGGTCCACACACCCACCCTGGTCCACACCCACCCTGGTCCACACCCACCCTGGTCCACACCCACCCTGGTCCACACCCACCCTGGTCCACACCCACCCTGGTCCACACCCATCCTGGTCCACACCCATCCTGGTCCACACCCATCCTGGTCCACACCCACCCTGGTCCACAGCCACCATGGTCCACACACCCACCCTGGTCCACACCCACCCTGGTCCACACCCACCCTGGTCCACACCCATCATGGTCCACACCCACCCTGGTCCACACCCACCCTGGTCCACACCCACCCTGGTCCACACCCACCATGGTCCACACCCATCATGGTCCACACCCACCCTGGTCCACACCCACCCTGGTCCACACCCACCTTCAACTGTTGTCTCTGTTCACTTAACAGCCTACGTTGGAAGAGACACTGTTTGACGACCGTTCATCAACAGTGTCAACGGTACACATGTCAGTGTGACCCCTAATGGTGCCCAGTAATAGAATATGAGGGGATATGGCCACAGCATACAAGATACTGAGGGGATATGGTCACAGCATACAAGATACTGAGGGGATATGGTCACAGCATACAAGATACTGAGGTGATATGGTCACAGAATGCAAGATACTGAGGGGATATGATCACAACATACAAGACACTGAGGAACTATGATCACAACGTAAAAAATACTGTCGGTATATGAGAGAAAGGAGGATAGTAGGACATAAGTGGAAACGCAAATGAGTCGACGAGATGAAAATAACTATATGCCTTGTACTGGTGGTCAACAAGTGGAATCTATTGAAAGAAGTTGTGGGAGAAGAATAAAGTTGACCAAACAACACACTAGAAATTGAAGGGACGTCGACCTTTCGGTCCATCCAATACTTTAAGCCAGATTCTTCAAACAATTCGAATGTCGTAGTACTAAGTCAATTATAATGCAAGAGGTCCACAAGCCTGGCCTCGGGCCGGGCTTGGGGAGTAGCAGAACTCCCAGAACCCCATCAACCAGGTGTCAACCAGGTGTCAACCAGGTGTCAACCGGGTATCAACTAGGTGTCAACTAGGTATCAACCAGCTATCTACCAGATATCAACCAGGTATCAACCAGGTATCAACCAGGTGTCAACTAGGTATCAACCAGCTATCAACCAGATATCAACCAGCTATCAACCAGGTATCAACCAGGTATCAACCAGGTATCAACCGGGTATCAACCAGGTATCAACCAGGTATCAACCAGGTACAACAAGGCCAGGAGGCGGGCCGTATAAAGAGCAAGACCTCACACCACTGTAGTCTTTACGGGTTATTCATGCCCGTGCCACCTGTTGGGTGACTTAATCTATATCAATCACCAGTCACTGTCAGGTCAGTACACTGAGGGTAGGTTAGGTACACTGTTGTGTTACTGGACAACTCATCCAGCAGCCGTCAGCAGCCGTCAGCAACATGGTATCCTCCTTCCTGACCTCCATCTCTTTTTCCGGGACCGACCTCTGCTCTCTGCTGAATCATCGCTTTACGGTCCAAAGGTCCTCCCGCGCCAGGGATCATCAGACACTTACGTCCCTCCTATCTCCAGCATGGCGATTTACTAAGCACCTTACTAGGTCCCAAGTGCTACGAGGGCCTTGTCATTCCAAGGTTATTATTGTGGACGAGTTCGTAAGAGCTTTGGAGTTCGTAAAGTGTTTGGTAAAGTATTAACAAAGCCGCCATGATTGAGATAAGAGGTGCTGATATTGTAAGTGAACACGTAAGAGCTCTGTGAATCCCTTCGTATTATCTAATAAAAACCTGATGCCACTTAAGTGTTCGCTTCGTTCTCACAATTTATCGCCGTATAAGATGCAGCTGTTTTGCCTACCTGCCTTGTCTGGGAGCCGGCGGCTGAGCCGACAGAACACTGGACGCGTGATCCTGTGGTCCGGGGTTCGATCCCGGGCGCCGGCGAGAAACAATGGGTAGAGTTTCTTTCACCTTGATGTCCCTGTTACCTAGTAGTAAATAGGTACCTGGGTGTTAGTCAGCTGTCACGGGCTGCTTCCTTGGGGTGGAGGCCTGGTCGAGGACCGGGCCGCGGGGGACACTGAAGCCCCGAAATTACCTCAAGATAACCCTACAAACGTAAAAATGCAGCTGTTTAGCTTACCTAAAAACGTAAAAAATGAGGAATTCAATCCCTCCTTTTTTATGAGGGATTGAAGGTTGCAGGCGATGAGTCACAATAACGTGGCTGAAGTGTGTTGACCAGACCACACACTAGAAGGTGAAGGGACGACGACGTTTCGGTCCGTCCTGGACCATTCTCAAGTGGATTGAAGGTTGATTGAAGGAGCGGGCGGAGAGGCTGCCTCACTGTGACAGGTGGGCGGGGCGGAGAGCACGGTGCCTGACTCACGCCACAACTGTCATATTCCTCACACAGTGTTGTCAGCCTGGCAACAATATGAGGATATACAACACGGGAGACATCTCCCGTGTTGTATATTGCAGTCACACCTCCACACATCTCCACTATCACCTCTTGATACTGGTAATGCCTCAAAGGGGCCACCACTTACGGGCTATTCATGCCCGTGCCACCTTTTGGGGTGGCTTAATCTTCATCAATCAAGCCTGGGAACATTGTCTCGTTGTCACGCTTCACCTCCGACTTCTCGTTCCTCCAATAGGCCCCCAAAAGCTATACCGGCATGGGGTTCGAATCTAATTAAATCAAATATAAATGAGGATGGCCGTTGGGCGAGGGAGGAAGAGTAGGTATAATGGGAGATAAGGTGTCAGGGCTTATGTTTAAGATTCAGTTACTGGGAACCAAAAGTTGCAAGTAGCACGGGCTATGGTGAGCCCGTGGTGGACTTACCTGGCACAGAAGCGGGGCAAGTAGCACGGGCTATGGTGAGCCCGTAGTGGACTTACCTGGCACAGGAGCGGGGCAAGTAGCACGGGCTATGGTGAGCCCGTTGTGGACTTACCCGGCACAGGAGCGGGGCAAGTAGCACGGGCTATGGTGAGCCCGTAGTGGACTTACCTGGCACAGGAGCGGGGCAAGTAGCACGGGCTATGGTGAGCCCGTAGTGGACTTACCTGGCACAGGAGCGGGACAAGTAGCACGGGCTATGGTGAGCCCGTAGTGGACTTACCTGGCACAGGAGCGGGACAAGTAGCACGGGCTATGGTGAGCCCGTAGTGGACTTACCTGGCACAGGAGCGGGACAAGTAGCACGGGCTATGGTGAGCCCGTAGTGGACTTACCTGGCACAGGAGCGGGACAAGTAGCACGGGCTATGGTGAGCCCGTAATTGAGTTGGGTTATTCGCGATAACCTTGTTACTGTCATATTTGGGTCAAAGTTTTAAAAGGAGGTGGGGTGTCATCCTTTTCTCCCGTTTCTTTTCAGCTTCTGTTTTAGTCCACTGGTTTTAGTCGTGTTTTGATAACATTATCTTGGTGGCGGATATAGACAGTGTTCACTAGTGTGTGCCACTCCTCAACGGCTTTTCTAATCATTGTAGTCGCTGTGTCATTAGCTCTCGTTGGATGAATGTTGAGTTTCATGTGCAAAGCTTCAGTAGCTTCACATTCCAGTAAGTAGTGCAATAGTGGCGCCTCTGCTTCTGTTCCACAGATGTGACACTCTTTAACATTGTTAAAGGGGTTTATTTTATTTATTTATTTAAGGGGTTTATTTAACATTGTTAAAGGGGTTAACATTGGAGTTTATTACCTCCCAGCAGCACTTGTAACCAAGTCTGAGTCTGTGTATGGCTACTGCAATGTCTCTGGATATCTTTCTGTCAGGCTTGAAAGAGTAGTTCCCAGTGGCTTGTTCGTACCATATCGCAGTGGATCTTCCTTCCGCTACTTTGGCTCTGTGGCGACTTATGATAGTTGAGAATATTTTCTTCTTGATTTGCTCCTTAATCTGTGAAAAACTTGGAGGTACCTGAACCTGTACAACAGGTAGAGCAGCGGCAGTTTTTGCTAGTGAGTCTGCCTTTTCATTACCATCTATGCCAATGTGACTTGGTATCCAATTTAGGGTGACTGACAGCCCTAGATTGTGGCTTCTTTTCCTATACTGTATGTTTGATTTCTGTGATGAGATGTATATTATCTCTGTGCTGGCTGGATAACAATGCCTGGAGCGATGACTTAGAGTCTGTGCGAATGATGACATCATGTAAATTATTCTCAATTACATAATTTATGGCCTCTTTCAGGGCCATAAAGTTTGGCCCTGAAAACGTCATGTTCGCAATGTTGAGCAGCCACTGTTCATGCTCCAGTAGCTTCAAGGTTGGTAGTGTAAACTGCTGCTCCAACAGAATTTATTTCTTGATCAACTGATCCGTCTGTGAAGATGTGAGTGGTTGTAGGTCTTGAGATGCTTTCCATTTGTCGTTCTATGACTGCTTTGAGCCTCTGCGAGTCACATGCTGATTTTTTATCTGGTAATCCTTCAATGATTATCTTTAGACTCGATTCTTCCCATGGAGGAGGCTGCCGAAAGTATTGATATGGTCTATCTTCTCTTTTGTTTTTAATGGTCAGTTTAAAGTCCACTTTCTCTGGAATCTTGACCAGATTATCCGTCCATGCACTTGTTCTATATTGAAGGTTTCTCTGAAGCGATCTGTGTATGCTGTCTTTGATTGACAGTCTGGCGGTGGTTCCAACAAGTTTTGCTGTTATGGTGGCTGTTGTTTGTTTGATCCTGTTCTATAAGGCTGGTAAGTTGGTTTCCATTCTAAGGTTCTCTCTACGCGTCCATATAGGTGCTCCCAGCATTGTTGTGAGGGCATCATTTTGAGACACTTCCAGTTTCTCCCATTGGTTATCACTGAGGGATGTAAGAGCAGGAGCAGCATAGTCGATGAGTGACCTAACTGCTTGAACGTAGTACATTTTGAGTACTGGTAGAGATGCACCATCTCTAAGACTGGTCAGAGAGCGCAAAGCTGAGTTTCTGGCTTTACAGCGTTGCCGAAGATATTCAATTTCTTGAGTGAATTTCAACTGGTTGTCTATTATGACTCCTAGGTATTGAAAAGACGTAACCCACTCAATTTCTTGTTCTTGTATTGCCAGTCTGATGTCTTGAGTTCTCAGTTAACGACCATTGCTTTTGTTTTGTTGCTGTTTATTTTCACTGTTATGCGTTCCGCTTCCCTGCTGATGATGCCTCGGCAGTTTGTATATGGTTCCTGGCGCCTTTGTCATTGATAATGACCACAACGTCGTCTGCATAGTTAAGCATAGCAACTTGAGCTTCATGAATTGTTCCATGAGACAGTTGAAAAGGAAGGGGCTTAGTATTCCTCCCTGCGGAGTTCCATTTTCCACTCTCTTTGAGGAGGATGTTTCCCCTTGGAAATTGACTTTAGCTTCTCGGTTAAGGAGGCTTCGTTTGGCAAAGGCAGGAGCGTGTCCTCTGATTTCCTTATGCATCAGGCAGCACAGTGTAGCTGGAGCACTGGCTAACTCGAAGGGTTTTTCTAGGTCTAGATTCCTGGTTTGTTATTGATTTGATCCAGGAGGGAGGTAAGGCATCCTGTGGTTCCAACACCTTTTCTGTAAGCAAACATATTTTGGTGTAGTGGATTGGCTTTCCATTCAATTCGATTAAGAGCCATTCTTTCTGCAGTTTTGGCCAGTTAATGAGATGTCTTGGATTTCCTGGGACTTTGGGTTTTGGAATGGGAACTATAATTGCACTGTTCCAAGAGAGTGGTCGGGTTCTTGTCTCCCATACTCTGTTGATGAGATTCAAGAAGGCTTCTTCACCCTTTTCTCCTAGCTTGGCCAGCATGTTGTAAGTGACTTTGTCCTCACCTGGAGATGTTTTTAGTTTTCTTTGTAGCTCGTCGGAGTTATTTCAGACTGAAAGGCAGAGTGAGTCTGGGATGGCATTTATGTATACAGTAGGGTGAACAAAGGGTGTAGTGTAGTGTTATACAGTAGGGTGTATAGGGTTGGTGAGAGGACTGAGCCTTGAGGAGACTCAAGGCTCCATTCAATACACACAGAAATCACAGTTGCGTGATGTATCAAATGAACAAATCCACAAGGGCCGTGACGAGGATTCGAATCTGCGTCAGAGAGCATCCCAGAAGCTGCCTTAATCGACTGAGCTACGACATGGTCAAAAGGAGTTGCAACCTTTGTGGATTTGTTCATTTGATGCATCACGCAATTGTGATTTCTGTGTGTAATGAAATAAGGGTGAAGAGTGAGAACGGCCTATTGACATAGCTCGAGTGCATGGGGGAGTTGTGTAAAACCCTGGTTTGTGCCTCGGAGAGACTGCAGGATCCAGTAAGTTCAGTAGAACTTCGGTATTAACCTTTTACCATGTCGTAGCTCAGTCGATTAAGGCAGCGATGCTGTTGGACGCAGGTTCGAATCCTCGTCACAGCCCTTGTGGATTTGTTCTTCCCCATTCAAGTTGATGTAGCCGGACACGTTGTTTAGCAACTTAATCTGCATTCTGTCACGTAGGAAGCTGCAGAGTAGTTTTTGCAGGGTAACTGGTAGTCACCGGGTTGAGGTGGTGACTGGTAGATCACATGATTGATGAAGATTAAGCCACCCAAGAGGTGGCACGGGCATGAATAGCCCGTAAGTGGTGGCCCTTTTGAGCCATTACCAGTATCAAGAGCTGATACTGGAGATCTGTGGAGGTGCGACTGCACCCTGCGTGACGGGAGATGTCTCCCGTGGACCAACACGATTGATTGATTGATAAAGATTAAGCCACCCAAGAGGTGGCACGGGCATGAATAGTCCGTAAGTGGTACAATTTTTTTTGTCTCGGTATTCTGAGGCTGCTTTTAACCATCAAGCTGTTATCGCGGGGGAGGATACTGCTTCACAGTCTTTATGAGGGTGTCCAGCTGCTGGACACCTTTGTTGACCAGGAGAGTGGCTGTGTTGATGGCTTTAGGGTGGCCACTGCATGATTCAGGAACTCTTAAAGCTCTTCTAAGGTCACTGGTTGCTTCACATTCCAGAAGATAGTGAAGTAATGGCTTTTCTGTGACAGTTTGGCAATGTGGTAGATCAAAATGACAGCAGAGTTTATACCCGAGTCCATCTTGCCAAACGGTGTCGAATGCCTTTCCAAGTCCTTTGCGATGAGTCCAGTTTTGGGATAAGTATTATTGCTGTGACTTCTTTTAATGGGAGTGGGAAGCAACCCGAGTTGTTGTTTAAGATTCAGCTACTGGGAACCAAAAGTTGCAAGTAGCACGGGCTATGGTGAGCCCGTAGTGGACTTACCTGGCACAGGAGCGGGGTGTTACTTGCTACCTGAGGTTCAGGGAGGCTTTGTGTGTGTCGGTGAGGGCAGTAATTATGGAGTCTGGGTGTTGTTTGGTCAGTGTTTGTCTAACACCCGATGGACCAGGGGGCTTGGCGGGGGGCGGGGGGCGGGGGGGGGGGGGGGGGCGGGGGGGGGGGGGGAGAGAATTCCTGAACATGGTCTTGATCTCGTCAAGCGTCAGGGTGTTTTTTTTTTTTGCAGGGACATGCCTGCGCGGTCCCTAAGCCTCTGGCTGCCCACTGGGCGGGCCCTAAGCCTCTGGCTGGCCCACTGGGCGGGCCCTAAGCCTCTGGCTGCCCCACTGGGCGGCCCCTAAGCCTCTGGCTGGCCCACTGGGAGGGCCCTAAGCCTCTGGCTGGCCCACTGGGCGGGCCCTAAGCCTCTGGCTGGCCCACTGGGCGGGCCCTAAGCCTCTGGCTGGCCCACTGGGCGGGCCCTAAGCCTCTGGCTGCCCCACTGGGCGGCCCCTAAGCCTCTGGCTGGCCCACTGGGAGGGCCCTAAGCCTCTGGCTGGCCCACTGGGCGGGCCCTAAGCCTCTGGCTGGCCCACTGGGCGGGCCCTAAGCCTCTGGCTGGCCCACTGGGCGGGCCCTAAGCCTCTGGCTGGCCCACTGGGCGGCCCCTAAGCCTCTGGCTGGCCCACTGGGCGGGTCCTAAGCCTCTGGCTGGCCCACTGGGCGGGTCCTAAGCCTCTGGCTGGCCCACTAAGTGTTGCTTGTTTCTGTTTTACTTGGGCGGAGTATGAGTATTTATGACTCGTATGGTCGCTTCAGTAAGATTTTGTCCCGTGTATTTATAACAACTTCTGCTCTGTTGAATCTAAGTTGAAATCTTATTGGGTTTGTAACTCTGCACTGTGTTAGGTTGTGACATAAGAACATAAGAATGAAGGTAACTGCAGAAAGCCTATTGGCCCATACCAGGCAGCTCCTGTTTATAATCACTCAATCTCGGAGATTGTGCCTCGGAGAGGCTACGGGATCCAGTAAGTTCAGTAGAACTTCGTTTTCAACCCTTTTACCCTGTCGTAGCTCAGTCGATTAAGGCAGTGTCTGGGATGCTCCCGGACGCAGGTTCAAATCCTCGTCACGGCCCTTGTGGATTTGTTCATTTGGTCACTCAATCTCATTCATATACATATGTGTAACCTATGTGTTACAATTGGACGTATTTACAGAGTAGGGATGACGTAGAGGGGAACCTAGTGTTCCTGGGCGTGAGAGCCTAGTGTGGAGGCGGGCGGTGGAGAGAGTGGTGGTGGGCGAGTGTCATGGCGCCGCCACTGTTTACCCAGAACCAGGAAGGGTATGTCTGGTAGTCTGCTGACGTCATCCACACTTTGCCACCTTACTCGTCAGTCAGGTCGCCAGTGAGACACCCTGCTCTCCACTTCATGAGACTATACACACCCTCAAGTTCACTTCAGGCGAACACCCAACAGTCTGAGGTACGCTTAGGAGTCCACAGAGACAATCAACTTGAGAATGGTCCTGGACGGACCGAAACATTATCGTCCCTTCACTTTCTAGTGTGTGGTTTTGTCAATATATTTCAGCCACGTTATTGTGACTCCTCGTCTGCACACATAACAATATTAGAACGAAGGTAACTGTAGAAGGCCTATTGGCCCATACGAGGCAGCTTCTATTTGTATCCATCCAATCTCATTCATATATATATATCTAACCTACGCTTGAAACAATCAAAGGATCCTACTTTCTAATATATTACACGATAATTGGTTCCACAAAACAACAACCCTATTACCAAAACAAGTATTTAGCCAGATCTTTCCCAAATCTAAACTTATCCAATGTATGCCCATTGTTTCGTGTTGTCTTCTGTTGATACTTTTTAATTAATTAATTAATACTTTATTAATATCCCCCTTGTTATACCCATTAATCCACTTTATCATGTCACCCTTAATTCTTCGCTTTTAATCATAACTCCCAGATTCCTTTCGCAATCTCAACACCATATAAACGGGGTGAGAATAGGAGTGTTGAGTCCCACCCTATTTAATATACTAATGAATAAGATAGCATCTGAGAGATACTCAAATGCGGTAACTCCCATCATATATGCCGATGATATTTTATTTCAGGGCAAAGATATTTTATAGTTTCAAACGGTGTTGGATAATTTCGGAAATCTGTCACCATATGGGACTGGTGGTTGATGAAGACAAAACTAAGTTTGAATGTAGAAGTCGGAGGCCCATTATATTGAAAATAAACGGTAACAATATAGAGAGTTCACACAGAAATCGAGGGACTTCATATAGAGAGTTAATATATATAAATATTTAGGCATATGCCCATAAGAGTTTGGAAGCTGAGATGAACAGACTGTTGGGTCAATGTCGGAAGAGATTACAACCTCTGAAGGCCTTGGCATGCTGTAGAAAGGGAGTGGGAGTCCCTGTGTTACGAATGATATACTTGAGTACTGTAAGATCTCTTATTGATTATGCTGCGCCTGTCATTTCTTGTTTTGTTAAAGGAAGGATGGGCAAGTTGGAGAAGGTACAAAATGAAGCCATGAGAATTTTCTTAGGATGCCCAAGAAATGCTATGTTTGAGATAATGAGGATGGAGTTAAATCTGCAGAGTATTGGGGATAGAATTTCAGAGATAAATGTAGCCTCTGCCATTAGATTAATGAGAGGTGGGGGAGCTAATGAATTAATCATCTCGGTTCAAAAGGTGGGAAGTAATGAGCAATGTATGATAAAGAAGAGAACATATATGAGCACCTTATGTTCTAATGTTATAAAGTATGATGTTATCACAGAGTGTATTGCTGTGCCCAAGAGAAAATTCACACCACCATGGGAGGATTGTAATGTAGATGTAGTAATTACTCCCTTGCAAAAGAAAAAAAGTATGTATGAAATAGGAGAGCTGAGGGCAACATATGATTGTATAATTAGAAAACTGCCTACAGAAAACACTCTACATGTATATTGTGATGGGTCAGTAGCTAGGGATGGGAAGGCAGGATGTGGAGTCTTGATCAGGGAGTACATTGACATCGGCACTGTAGACACTGTTATTGGACGCCACTGTTATTGGACGCCGTAAATTAGTGTAAATACTAATTTACACTCCTTATCTTTTTCACTGACATCAACACCGTATTGCCAGATATATTTGTATCCTAATCTTAATCTCATGTAAATTGAATCCTTCCAAGTAGACTTTCCTTTACCATAAGTGAAGGACGAATTTGTATTTATTATTGAATAATTCTTAAGTGTGTTACTACTGTCCACCATTGCCATTCTCTTTATCATTTCTTCACCCTCTTGGATCATCTTGATTCTTGTTTTTATTTGTTTCAAGGTTAACTGACATACAACATCGCTTAACTGACAATGTCTCTTAAACGCAGGCTGAACTCCAAGGTGTATTAGCAGGATTACAGGAAGTAGTCAAATGTGGTAAAAATGCTTGCTTCTTTATTGACAGCAGAGGAGCGTTAGAGTCTTTAAATAGCAGACGCCCAGTATATCAG
Organism: Procambarus clarkii; assembly: GCF_040958095.1. Taxonomy (NCBI): domain Eukaryota; kingdom Metazoa; phylum Arthropoda; class Malacostraca; order Decapoda; family Cambaridae; genus Procambarus; species Procambarus clarkii. The sequence continues at coordinate 32,321,539 of NC_091168.1, read as the reverse complement.
AATATTGTGATAGAGTGTAGAGAGAATATTAAGAAATTAGAAAAAAATGGGTATAAAGTAAGATTCATGTGGATCCTTTCACATGTGGGAATACTGTTGAATGAGGTAGTTGATGACATAGCGAAGAGAGCCACTGAAAAAACTCTTGTTGATGTTGTATGTCAGTTAACCTTGAAACAAATAAAAACAAGAATCAAGATGATCCAAGAGGGTGAAGAAATGATAAAGAGAATGGCAATGGTGGACAGTAGTAACACACTTAAGAATTATTCAATAATAAATACAAATTCGTCCTTCACTTATGGTAAAGGAAAGTCTACTTGGAAGGATTCAATTTACATGAGATTAAGATTAGGATACAAATATATCTGGCAATACGGTGTTGATGTCAGTGAAAAAGATAAGGAGTGTAAATTATGTAGTATGCCGTACGCCCACACCTTAGAACATTATGTATTAGAGTGTCAACTTATTGATAACTATAGAAATAAGGAAATAAATAGTGTACCACATCAAATTGTTTGGATGTGTGATAATAGTATGATAGACAGTATACTTAGGCGCTACAAGAATTTTGCCCCAAGAGTGTAACACTTATATGCTGTGCTTACTATATAAACCTGCAATGTTAAATGGGATTCTTGTAATGTTATTTATCTATTTGTACTCACTAAATTTGTGCGCCCCTTGAGGGACTTGAAGTAGAGGGGGGGGGGTAGAAATAGCCTAAGCTACTCTATCCCTTTGGGATGTATTTTTTTCTTGGCTCAATAAACATACTTGAACTTGTGAGAATAGCTTGAGCTACCTCATCCCTTTGTGTGTGTTTGTACCTCAATAAACCTATTTCATTTTCAATTTCAACGCCATCTAGCGCGTATCTTATAATTCTATTTTTATTACCTAGCCTCAAAACCATACATTTGTCAGCATTAAACTGCATCTGCCAATCTTTTGGTCATTTCAAAACCCTATTTAGATGTTAAAATACGAATGTAACATATAGTGTATAACATGTATATGAATGAGATTGGACATGTATATGAATGAGATTGGGTGGATATAAATAGGAGCTGCCTCATTACACACAGAGATCACACTAACGTGATGCATCAGATGAACAAATCCACAAGGGCCGTGACGAGGATTCGAACCTGCGTCCGAGAGCATCCCAGACACTCAGTCGATTAAGGCAGTGTCTGGGATGCTCCCGGACGCAGGTTCGAATCCTCGTCACGGCCCTTGTGGATTTGTTCAGGAACTGCCTCGTATGGGGCAATAGGCTTTCTGCAGTTACCTTTATTCTTATGTTCTTATAAGAATGTAACACTTTTCTCTAGAAAAGCGAAGCGTTTTGTGTGACATTATTGAAGTGTATAAGTAGATGAATGGGCATAACAAAAGGATATTAATAACGTATTAAATATGTCAACACGAAACAACGGATACAAATTGGATAAGTTTATATTTAGGAAAGACCTGGGTAAATACTGGTTTTGGTAACAGGGTTGTCGATATGTTTAATAAATTTCCGGGTAACATAATACACGAAGGATTCCTTGATTGTTTCAAGCGTAGGTTAAACATATACAGTATATGAATGAGTTTAGGTGGATATCAACTGGAGGTGCCACGAATGGGCCAATAGGCCTTCTGTAGGTTTTTATGTGTAAACGTGGAATCACTTAATTGTTTCAATCATAGGTTAAACAAGTTAAACTTTTCCATCCTTCACTCAACAATGTTATTGATAGGTAACATTCACAATCGACTTGAGAATGGTCCAGGACGGACCGAAACGTCGTCGTCCCTTCACTTTCTAGTGTGTGGTTTGGTCGACATATTTCAGCCACGTTATTGTGACTCCTCGTCTGCCTATTGATAGTTATTTTCTACCGTCAATTGGGTTCATGAACTTCCTTATGACCATGAGGTATCTTTTGGTGAAGACAGTTCAAGGACTTCGTGGGAGGGGGTTTGTACCTCATCCCGCGAGGTTTAAGCCAGGGTATCAACATTGATCAATCCAAATTACGGGCTATTCATGCCCGTGCCACCTCTTGGGTGGCTTAATCTTTATCAATCAGTCAATCGTAAGTGATCAGTGTAAACTTATCTGTGCTACGATACGCTCCAATACAACTCTACGAACGGATTTTACTTCACTGAAATGCTCATGGATTGTTCGGTAAGCCAGTGTAAGCCTAAGACTTACCATATACGAGCTAAATGGTGTTGAGATTGCGAAGTCGGATTGCAAAAGGGTTCTGGGAGTTATGAATAGTAAGAATTTAAAAAAACAAAATATATCAGTGCATAAATGTTCATAATAAGGCAAATAGGACACTGCGATTTATTTATTTAGTAACAAGACACCTGGTGTTGTTCTTCAGCTATATCTTGCTCTGGTTAGGCCCCATTTAGATTATACAGTTCAGTTTTGGTTCCCGTACCATAGAACATAAGAATGATGGGTATAAATTGAATACGTTTAGATTTAGGAAAAACCAAGGGAAATACTGGTTCGGTAACAGGGTTGTTGATTTGTGGAACCAATTACCGCGTAACATAAAAGAAGTAGGATCCCTTGACTGTTTCAAGCGTAGGTTAGACATATATATATGAATTAAGTGGATATAAATAGCAGCCGCCTCGCATGGGCCAATAGTCCTTTTGCAGTTACCTTCATTCTAAAATATTCTTATGTTCTTACGAAACATGTACATCTTTTCATAATTATGGCGCCTTTGTTTACCTTCACAATTGAGGAAAAACATGGATGTAAGTTGAGAATATTGGCCGAAGAGAGATATGGTTGTGAGTGGAGGTAGCCTAGCCTCCTAAGATGAAAGTGCTTAAAGCAACGATGTGGTCGATATTACATATGTCGTGATTGACCACCAGAAAACACACTTTTCAAGTATTGAATTGGGCTAACTGGAAAAGTTTTTACATTTATGTTGCTAATGAAACCTAACCTAACTATCCTAGGCCAAATACACGCTATCTGAGGTCTAATACATTATATATTTCTCAGGTAAATATATGTGCTAGGCTAGGCCTGGAAATATTTAAGTGTGGTTTTTAGCTTTATTTTTCCGGACTCCATAAACAAATAGTACGAAAATTTGTTTTCTGTGGCTCCTTTACTGTATATTACTACATAGTTACAACATGTGCTATCAAAACAGAAGGATGGATTGGTGAGAAAAGCGACCCGTTCTCGATTTGCCACACCATAACAAATACAACTGTTTTGCCTTACCAGAACGGGAGACATCTCCCGTCACGCAGGGTGCAGTCGCACCTCCACACATCTCCAGTATCATCTATTGATACTGGTAATTGCTCAAAAGCACCACCACTTACGGGCTATTCATCCGCGTAACGTGGTGGAGGTGGGGTTTCTTGTGCAGGCGATGAGTCACAATAACGTGGCTGAAGTATGTTGACCAGACCACTCACTAGAAGGTGAAGGGACGACGACGTTTCGGTCCGTCCTGGACCATGCTCAAGTCGTGGGGTTCCTTGATTGTTTCAAGCGTGGGTTGGACATGTATATGAGTGGGATTGGCTGGTTATAAATAGGAGCTGCTACGTATGGGCCAATAGGCTTTCTGTAGTTACCTTTATTCTTATGTTCTTACTCCATCTATCATCATTCTATTATGCAGGACGAACCGCACGTCTATAGGTCATCCAATAGCAGACTTCTAGATGTCGCCACTGCTAGGCTTAGGCTCGGCTACAAGTACCTCTGGGAGTTTGTAACATCTGCTGATGTAGATTTGACTAACTGTAAACTCTGTCAGCAGAACTATTCGCATACTTTGCGTCATTATATAATGGAATGTGAAAAAATCGCGGAATTCAGAGATAACACCATCAATGGTGTACAAGAAATGTGTAAGTACTTCATTCATAATGATGTGCTGCCGGGAATCTTAGTGAAGTATCCAAAATGTGCTTACTGTAGGTGCAGCCTGCACATGACTGTAAAGCTGCCGCCCAGTTGGGTGGGTGTGGAGCACATGACTGTAAAGCTGCCGCCCAGTTGGGTGGGTGTGGAGCACATGACTGTAAAGCTGCCGCCCAGTTGGGTGGGTGTGGAGCACATGACTGTAAAGCTGCCGCCCAGTTGGGTGGGTGTGGAGCACATGACTGTAAAGCTGCCGCCCAGTTGGGTGGGTGTGGAGCACATGACTGTAAAGCTGCCGCCCAGTTGGGTGAGTGTGGAGCAAGACCAGTAACTGTGTGACTCACCATAGATGTAAAGTGACTGTTGTGAGCCTCTTGTTGAATCACTTAGGATATAAGACTATTGATATGTATTTGTGTACATGTATGTGTATACATATGTGTATGTAACATTAACAATTGTGTAACTAGCTTCACAAGATTGTCACTTGCTTAGCTAAATGAACTATGTAGTTCAGTTCCTGAACCCATTATGTGCCTCTGTAACCCTTTCCACCACCGCTCACGGGATGAGTATAGGGTGCATAATAAAGAAAAAAAATTGAATTACCAGAAACGTAAATAAACACAACTATTTTGCCTGAAATATACCTGGAGTGGGTTCTGGGAGCTTTTCTGTACAATAATTATATCTAGGACCTGACGACTGAGTGGACAGCGCTCGGGATTCGTAACCCTAAGGTTCCGGGTTCGATCCCCGGCGGAGGCGGAAACAAATGGGAAGTTTCTTTCACCTAGCAATAGGTAGGTACCTGGGAGTTAGACAGCTGCTACGGGCTGCTTCCTGGAGGGGGGGGGGTGTAACAAAAAGGAGGCCTGGTCGAGGACCGGGCCGCGGGAACGCTAAGCCCCGAAATCATCTCCAGATAACAGTGCCTCTGTCAGTGTACTCCCTAATCAAGACTCCACATCCTGCCTTGCCGCCCTTAGCTACTGAACCATCACTAACGTGTTTAATTTAGATATTAAGGTCCCACTAGTATAGTCGGCTTCGTTCTCGACAGACAGTCGATAATTCTTGGTTCGAATCCCGGGCGGGACGGAAATGGTTGGGTACATTTTCTTTCACTTAATGGCTCTGTTCACCTAGCAGTAGGTACCCAGGAGTTAGTCAGCTTGTTGTGGGGTTGCATAATTCGACTTGGGGGATTGGGGGGGGGGGGTTGGACCTCCGTATAAGCCTAACATTCTGGCTTCGTGTCCCCCGACACCATGAATTATAAATTATAATTATTATATTCTTCTAATAATATAATCATATTGCCCTCAACTGTCCTGGTTCATACATTGTCTTTTGCGGGGGAAGAGTTAGTACCTCTGTGTTACATTCCTCCCATGGTGGTGTTAATTGTTTCTTAGGTAATGCAATATAATCTTGTAAAGATATTATATTTAGTAAGATTAGAACATAAGGTTCTCATATATCCTCTCTTGGTGTACTTTCATATACATTGTTCAGTTCTTCACACCCTTTGAATGGATTGTCTTGTGATAGTTGAACCAGTAAGGTTCAAGAGGCTGGTGTCTGGTTAATAAGAAACATAAACAATGGAACTGTGTAGCCTAGCCACCCAAAGGACCCTGTAACCCCTATTGTATTCTATATATCTGCTACCCTATTGCAGCCGATATTTAGAAAACGTCAATATTATTTATTTGTATACAAGAGGGTTCTACATTGGGTTGTGAGAGTATATAACATTGGTGTTCTTACATTCTTGTAAAGCCAATAAGATGAACACCGTTTCCACCAGCTGTCATTTATTTCAATTTAATGTCACATTTGTTAAGGAATTGGTTAACTGCGTTTAAAATGCGACGTAAATGGAAGGCAGATTTCAGCTGTAATCAAAGTGAGAGAGACTAGTGTGGATACCGAAGGTTCACAGCTTTTCATCCTTCATTCAACATATCGCGCCAGAATACAGGTTGAAATTTTCGTAACGTACATGAATAGGTTCCTGTAGCAAGGGTCGTAATTTTCGTGAGGGAAAATAGATTTTCATATTTATGTGGGCGTGGTCGCACGTGTGGGTGAGAGCTGGTCACATGTGTGGGGGGCTGGTGGGTGGATAGTTCACAAGTGGGAATTTGAGTGTAGAGTGAGAATCACCCGCCAGTACACCGAGGGAAGGTTAGGTTAGCACACACACACACCAACGCACCCTCCGACCCCCTTGTTTTAGATTCAGCTACTTAGAAGAAAAGTTCCAAAGTAGCACTGGCTATGGTGAGCCCGTAGTGGACTTACCTAGCACAGGAGCGGTGCTGTAAGTGCGTCCGATCCCTTCTCAGCCCCACAACAAGTGCCACTATCGTCGTCAACAAGAGAATGATCAAGAGATGTGCGAGTATAATGCCATAACAACCATTGTGACCTTATCTGTAATTCAGCAAGGTATTTTGTGTATTTTTTACTACTGTTCTTGAAAAAACATTTGGAAATACTGAAAGATTGTGTATGGTGATTTTTTTGGTATAAAAGCGTAAAGAAAAGGTTTAATGTAACCATTTTACTACTGATGAATGTGTGATGGTAAAAATATAACACGGAGACGCCTGATGGTGATATGATAAGGATACATAGATAAGATGAGAGATATATATTTCTTGAGGGGTGTTGTGGACCAGTGTAGTGAGTGTGTAGCAGCTAGGCTGTGGCTGTGCTCATCAACCCCAGCAATTGCCAAAACATTTGACATATGTTGACCAGACCACACACTAGAAATTGAAGGGACGACGACGTTTCGGTCCGTCCTGGACCATTCTCAAGTCGATTGTGACATATTTGACATATCTGGCTGTTATAACCTAATACAATGATAAACCTGGATATTATACACAGCAAGTCAATCATTACAAAAAAAATCTTGCTGCATCTCGCCCAAAAACGTTGATTCAAAAATATTCAGTTTGAGAACATTTTTGGTGATTTTGTCATATACATATATGTGATCCACATGAAGGTAACAACACATACAAGGGGCAACAGCTTCAAGCTGTACAAGCGAAGATGTAAGGTAAAGATCACGTGGCTGTACAGTTGGGTTTGTTCTTGACTCACAATCAGGAATTCCGGGTTCGTTTCCCGGGCAGGACAAGTGGCTGAGCACCTTTCAATAGAGCATCTACTATTATTATTATATATATATATATATATATATATATATATATATATATATATATATATATATATATATATATATATATATATATATATAGGTACCTGGGAGTTAGACAGTTGCTACGGGCTGCTTTCTTGAGATGTGTGTGTGCATATATATATATATATATATATATATATATATATATATATATATATATATATATATATATATATATATATATATATATATATATATGCAAACAAGCCTGAATGGTCCCCAGGACTATATACAACTGAAAACTCACACCCCAGAAGTGACTCGAACCCATACTCCCACAACTGGTATGTACAGGGACGCCTTAATCCGCTTGACCATCACGACCGGACATAAGGAAGTGATAGCCGAGGCTATATGAACCACTTCCCCGCCGGCACTCGGATGGTAATCTTGGGCATAGCATTTTATCAAATCACCTCATTCTTTGGGGCACACGTGAGGAACACAAATGCAAACAAGCCTGAATGGTCCCCAGGACTATATACAACTGAAAACTCACACCCCAGAAGTGACTCGAACCCATACTCCCACAACTGGTATGTACAGGGACGCCTTAATCCGCTTGACCATCACGACCGGACATAAGGAAGTGATAGCCGAGGCTATATGAACCACTTCCCCGCCGGCACTCGGATGGTAATCTTGGGCATAGCATTTTATCAAATCACCTCATTCTTTGGGGCACACGTGAGGAACACAAATGCAAACAAGCCTGAATGGTCCCCAGGACTATATACAACTGAAAACTCACACCCCAGAAGTGACTCGAACCCATACTCCCACAACTGGTATGTACAGGGACGCCTTAATCCGCTTGACCATCACGACCGGACATAAGGAAGTGATAGCCGAGGCTATATGAACCACTTCCCCGCCGGCACTCGGATGGTAATCTTGGGCATAGCATTTTATCAAATCACCTCATTCTTTGGGGCACACGTGAGGAACACAAATGCAAACAAGCCTGAATGGTCCCCAGGACTATATACAACTGAAAACTCACACCCCAGAAGTGACTCGAACCCATACTCCCACAACTGGTATGTACAGGGACGCCTTAATCCGCTTGACCATCACGACCGGACATAAGGAAGTGATAGCCGAGGCTATATGAACCACTTCCCCGCCGGCACTCGGATGGTAATCTTGGGCATAGCATTTTATCAAATCACCTCATTCTTTGGGGCACACGTGAGGAACACAAATGCAAACAAGCCTGAATGGTCCCCAGGACTATATACAACTGAAAACTCACACCCCAGAAGTGACTCGAACCCATACTCCCACAACTGGTATGTACAGGGACGCCTTAATCCGCTTGACCATCACGACCGGACATAAGGAAGTGATAGCCGAGGCTATATGAACCACTTCCCCGCCGGCACTCGGATGGTAATCTTGGGCATAGCATTTTATCAAATCACCTCATTCTTTGGGGCACACGTGAGGAACACAAATGCAAACAAGCCTGAATGGTCCCCAGGACTATATACAACTGAAAACTCACACCCCAGAAGTGACTCGAACCCATACTCCCACAACTGGTATGTACAGGGACGCCTTAATCCGCTTGACCATCACGACCGGACATAAGGAAGTGATAGCCGAGGCTATATGAACCACTTCCCCGCCGGCACTCGGATGGTAATCTTGGGCATAGCATTTTATCAAATCACCTCATTCTTTGGGGCACACGTGAGGAACACAAATGCAAACAAGCCTGAATGGTCCCCAGGACTATATACAACTGAAAACTCACACCCCAGAAGTGACTCGAACCCATACTCCCACAACTGGTATGTACAGGGACGCCTTAATCCGCTTGACCATCACGACCGGACATAAGGAAGTGATAGCCGAGGCTATATGAACCACTTCCCCGCCGGCACTCGGATGGTAATCTTGGGCATAGCATTTTATCAAATCACCTCATTCTTTGGGGCACACGTGAGGAACACAAATGCAAACAAGCCTGAATGGTCCCCAGGACTATATACAACTGAAAACTCACACCCCAGAAGTGACTCGAACCCATACTCCCACAACTGGTATGTACAGGGACGCCTTAATCCGCTTGACCATCACGACCGGACATAAGGAAGTGATAGCCGAGGCTATATGAACCACTTCCCCGCCGGCACTCGGATGGTAATCTTGGGCATAGCATTTTATCAAATCACCTCATTCTTTGGGGCACACGTGAGGAACACAAATGCAAACAAGCCTGAATGGTCCCCAGGACTATATACAACTGAAAACTCACACCCCAGAAGTGACTCGAACCCATTTCGAGTCACTTCTGGGGTGTGAGTTTTCAGTTGTATATAGTCCTGGGGACCATTCAGGCTTGTTTGCATTTGTGTTCCTCACGTGTGCCCCAAAGAATGAGGTGATTTGATAAAATGCTATGCCCAAGATTACCATCCGAGTGCCGGCGGGGAAGTGGTTCATATAGCCTCGGCTATCACTTCCTTATGTCCGGTCGTGATGGTCAAGCGGATTAAGGCGTCCCTGTACATACCAGTTGTGGGAGTATGGGTTCGAGTCACTTCTGGGGTGTGAGTTTTCAGTTGTATATAGTCCTGGGGACCATTCAGGCTTGTTTGCATTTGTGTTCCTCACGTGTGCCCCAAAGAATGAGGTGATTTGATAAAATGCTATGCCCAAGATTACCATCCGAGTGCCGGCGGGGAAGTGGTTCATATAGCCTCGGCTATCACTTCCTTATGTCCGGTCGTGATGGTCAAGCGGATTAAGGCGTCCCTGTACATACCAGTTGTGGGAGTATGGGTTCGAGTCACTTCTGGGGTGTGAGTTTTCAGTTGTATATAGTCCTGGGGACCATTCAGGCTTGTTTGCATTTGTGTTCCTCACGTGTGCCCCAAAGAATGAGGTGATTTGATAAAATGCTATGCCCAAGATTACCATCCGAGTGCCGGCGGGGAAGTGGTTCATATAGCCTCGGCTATCACTTCCTTATGTCCGGTCGTGATGGTCAAGCGGATTAAGGCGTCCCTGTACATACCAGTTGTGGGAGTATGGGTTCGAGTCACTTCTGGGGTGTGAGTTTTCAGTTGTATATAGTCCTGGGGACCATTCAGGCTTGTTTGCATTTGTGTTCCTCACGTGTGCCCCAAAGAATGAGGTGATTTGATAAAATGCTATGCCCAAGATTACCATCCGAGTGCCGGCGGGGAAGTGGTTCATATAGCCTCGGCTATCACTTCCTTATGTCCGGTCGTGATGGTCAAGCGGATTAAGGCGTCCCTGTACATACCAGTTGTGGGAGTATGGGTTCGAGTCACTTCTGGGGTGTGAGTTTTCAGTTATATATATATATATATATATATATATATATATATATATATATATATATATATGCCTCTGCTAATGCTGTACTTCTAATGTACTTACAAGTGGATGAATGGACATAACCGGGGGGATATTAATAGGGTATTAAAAGTATCAACACAGGACAGAACACGAAACAATGGATATAAATTGGATAAGTTTAGATTTAGGAAAGACTTGGGTAAATACTGGTTCAGTAACAGGGTTGTTGATTTGTGGAACCAATTGCCGCGTAACATTGTGGAGGTGGGGTCCCTCGATTGTTTCAAGCACGGGTTGGACAAGTATATGAGTGGGATTGGGTGGTTATAGAATAGGAGCTGCCTCGTATGGGCCAATAGGCCTTCTGCAGTTACCTTTGTTCTTATGTTCTTATGTTCTTACATGATAGAAGTTTACAAGTGGATGAATGGACATAACCGGGGGGATATTAATAGGGTATTAAAAGTATCAACACAGGACAGAACACGAAACAATGGATATAAATTGGATCAGTTTAGATTTAGGAAAGACTTGGGTAAATACTGGTTCAGTAACAGGGTTGTTGATTTGTGGAACCAATTGCCGCGTAACATTGTGGAGGTGGGGTCCCTCGATTGTTTCAAGCACGGGTTGGACAAGTATATGAGTGGGATTGGGTGGTTATAGAATAGGAGCTGCTTCGTATGGGCCAATAGGCCTTCTGCAGTTACCTTTGTTCTTATGTTCTTATGTTCTTCTTATGTAATGTGGTACCAATTTTTAAGAAAGGAGATAGATCACTTGCATCACACTATCGGCCAATTAGCCTAACGTCTATTGTGGGAAAGTTACTTGAATCGATAATTGCAAATACTATTCGTCTTCATCTTGAAAAACATAAATTAATAAACGAGTCCACAAAATTTCTTAGGCTATTGAAATCAGCTTTTCGAAAATCAGGCACTTTAACAGAATTTTCTCCTACAGATTTATTCCATTCTATGCTAAATACGATTTCTTTATGATCACTGTTCCCTAGCTCACTCCCTATTTCGATGTCCTTAATTTGTGTTTCCCTGTTAGTTAACACTGAATCAAAATATTATTTCCCCGCGTTGGTTCCTTTATGTGTTGCATAAGAAAGCAATCGTCAATTAATTCTAGAAAGTCTTCTGCTTCACTATTCCCTGTTTTGTTCACCCAATTTATTCCGCTAAAATTAAAGTCACCCATGACATAAATACTGTTAGATCTAGATGCTCTAGATATTTCATCCCATAGATGCTTTGCTTCCATTCTGTCTAAATTTGGTGGCCTATATATAACTCCTATTATAATATTATTTGCTTTTTCGTTTAATTCTATCCAAATAGTTTCTGTGTGTGGCTCAGTTTTGATTCCCTCTTTGAGACTACATTTCAAATTGTCCCTAACATATATGGCTACTCCCCCTCCTCGTCTAATATATCTATCTGTGTGAAATAGTTTAAATTCATTTATTTGATATTCAGCTAATAGTTCTCTATTTTCTACATTCATCCACGTTTTGGTAAGTGCAATAATATCTATTTTTTTTTGTACAGACAAGAGCATGTAACTCGTTTATTTTGTTTCTTAGACTTCTACTGTTAGTGTAATATACCCTAAGTGAATTGTTATTTTGAGGCCCTTCTCTTTCTCTGATCATTTTGCCAATTTGTTTCTCCAACAAACACATACTTTTATTACCTCCTTCCTCCCTATCAATTCCCATACCACTATCTACTAACAGTTTAAATCCAAACAAACACCTCTAACCACTGGTTCCAACGAGTTCGCAACAGCAACAACCCCAGCCCTCGATAGATGCACCCCATCACGAGCATACATATCACTTCTTCCATAGAAGTGTTCCCAGTTGTCTATGAAAGATATTGCATTTGATTTGCAATATCTTTCCAACTGGCAATTGACACCAAGTGCCCTCGACAACCATTCATTCCCAACGCTCTTTCTCGGAAGAATGCCACATATGATCGGGATTCCTCCCTTGCTCCTAACTAATTCTATGGCTTTGTTAAATTTCTTTATCAGTTCCTCACTCCTAACTCGTCCAACATCATTACCCCCTGCACTAATACAAATAATGGGTTTGTTCCCATTTCCCGTCATAATATCTTTCATGTTGTCAACAATATCTCCAATACCAGCTCCCGGATAGCAGACCCTTAACCTGTTCCCCCTCCCTATCTCTGGCACAAAACGTCCTGTCTGAGACTTGGGTAAATACTGGTTCGGTAACAGGGTTGTTGATTAACAAATCCACAAGGGCCGTGACGGGGATACAAACCCTTGTGGCCCTTGTGGATTTGTTCAAGGAACATATCCATGCTACCTTGCTCTCTTTTTTTTATGGCCTTTTGTTACCAACAAGCCTTTGCTTGCCTAATATTTCTACAGTACTTTTTTGATGTTTCTTTTTATTCACTATTATTTGTTCAAACTACAGGCGATTGTTAAAATGTTTAGAGAAGTAAATCACATTTAGGGTTGTTGATTTGTGGAACCAATTACCGCGTAACGTGGTGGTGGGGTCCCTCGATTGTTTCAAGCGCGGGTTGAACATGTATATGAGTGGGATTGGGTGGTTATAAATAGGAGCTGCCTCGTATAGGCCAATAGGCCTTCTGCAGTTACCTTTGTTCTTATGTTATTTACTGCTAGGTAACAGGGGCATCAGGGTGAAAGAAACTCTGTCCATTTGCTTCCGCCGGGAAAGCACTCATGCCTCTGTTCACCAAGCAGTGAGTAGGTACTCAGGAGCTAGCTGGCTTGTTGTGTTGTATCATGAGGAGGGTCAGTAGTTCAACCTCGGATGGGGGGGGGGGTGGCCTGGATAATAAGCCTGACGCATATATAGACAGGCTACCAGTCCCCGATGAAATAAATTGTTAATTATGAATTAAGCCTGTGGAACTGCTTACCCGTCGAAACAGCAAATGTCAAGACATTAAGGATGGAGAAAACTTCAGGAACACTGGCAACTCACCTTTGACACCTAAGATAAGGTCTGATAAAGACCTTTTGTGCCCTCTGTAATGCTTTTTGCGCTACCGTTCACAGGATGAGTATGGGGTGCACCATAAACTAGCCGCCTCCGGGGGCAACAATCAAAAATTAAAAATCATCTTTGACAAGTTAGATGTGAAATTGATGTAGTTGGATTGGTAGATTATGGTTGGTTGGGGTGTATACTGAGGGGGGGAGGGTGTTCGAATAATGTTAAATCAAAGATGATTGATAAAGATTAAGCCACCCAAGAGGTAGCACGGGCATGAATAGCCCGTAAGTGGTGGCCCTTTTGAGCCATTACTAGTATCAAGAGCCGATACTGGAGATCTGTGGAGGTGCGACTGCACCCTGCGTGACGGGAGATGTCTCCCGGACCAAATGGTGTGTTAAATCAACGTTGGTTCAACGTTTTAACGTCGATTCGTGGTTACATCAACGTCATATTCCCAGATTTGCCCCAGGGGTTGGGAGAGGCTTTCGAAATTGTTGTTAGTGAGCAGTGGGCGGGGTAATGGTTGGCCTGGAGGGGGTGGTAGGTCATTAGGTGTGGAATCAGGGCATGATAGGGAAGCGGAAGTAAAGGATTGAGAGACAGTATGATAAACAGTTGGAGAATTCAGTGATTTACTCTGCTGTTGTGGCTGGGTACTGGGGATGAGAGATGTTTGTTTTGTTTTAGATTTAGCTACTCAGAACGAAGTGTCCATGTAGCACGGGCTATGGTGAGCCCGTAAAGGCATTCAGGTAAATTACGTGTGTTTTATTGTCTTGCAGAGTATGGTGAGAGGAGGAAATCTGCGGCTGGTGGGGACGTGGGTGGTGGCGGTGGCTCTCCTGCTGCTGGTGGGGCTGGCAATGCGCTCCACTACCCGCCGGGAGGATGGTGGCGAGGTCCGAGGCCCCGTCAGAGCCCTCAGCGCCATCAACCGCCAGGCACCACACCCTCTACGTCAGCCCCAACACCAGGTGAGCTCGTGTTATACCAGTCACACACACCACGTGTTATACCAGTCACACTCACCACGTGTTATACCAGTCACACACACCACGTGTTATACCAGTCACACTCACCACGTGTTATACCAGTCACACACACCACGTGTTATACCAGTCACACTCACCACGTGTTATACCAGTCACACACCACGTGTTATACCAGTCACTCACCACGTGTTATACCAGTCACACACCACGTGTTATACCAGTCACACACCACGTGTTATACCAGTCACACTCACCACGTGTTATACCAGTCACACACCACGTGTTATACCAGTCACACACCACGTGCTGCACCAGTCACACACACCACCTGCTGCACCAGTCACACACACCACCTGCTGCACCTGGGAACCTTCCCACCTCTTCACCCCATTGATCCCCTTCTTAGAAAAGTTTAACGAAACACTGAAAATCTCTCTGGTAAATACCGAATATTTCATACTTGACTATAAAAATCTCATGAGGGGTCTCTCTAAATGCTTTAACTTAGACCGTAATTTTAATATTATTTTCAGAATGTGTTGGAAACACAATACTTGAATAATGTCAATGTTGAAAGATGCGGTGGAAGGAAATGGGTAGAGGGCCTCCCTCCGCTGTACATCGTTACCCCGACCTACCCAAGAGCAGAGCAGGTGCCCGAACTCACTCGCACGGCTCAGACACTTATGAATGTACCAAATGTGGTGTGGATTGTCTCTGAGGACTCTGCCATTTCATCTCCATCTGTAGTTCAATACCTTAATGAAACAGGTCTCAGTACTGTTTATCTTCGAGGTAAGTGTACTATATTCTATGATAGTGACTTTAGCTGAATGCAAGTGCACATTAAATTATTTTTAGGGAATTAATTATTAGCTTTATAAATTCATTATTCGTTTTAAAATTGATCCTGTGGCTTCGCCTATTGATATTATAAGTGAATTTGAGTTTACTTTTAAGGACTATCCTAGCTAAAAATGGCTGAGGCACCCACCCAGCATAACTCATCTTACTGACAACTGCATTTCCTAAATATTCATCTCCACCCCTACAGATATATAAAAACTTTTAAGTCAATTACCAACTTTATTCACAATGGACCAAAATGGTCACTTTCCAGCCCGTCCTCATAAACAAAAGCCATAGTCCATACCATTCACCCGCCAAACCCCCTGTTTATGAATGAAAAACGATTTACACACGACTATAACAACTGATGATATCCGAACACTTCTGGAACAAGTGCTTCGCTCACGTCCTCTGTTCGAACCACAATTCTCATTGATTGATGAAGATTAAGCCACCAAAAGGTGGCATGGGCATGAATAGCCCGTAAGTGGTGGCCCTTTTGAGCTATTAACAATTCTCAGCCCGTCCTCCAAAGACCCAAAGGTGATTCCATGCACCCGCCAATCCCAGCTGTTTATACAATACAATACAATACAATTTTATTTAGGTAAGGTACATACATACAATAAATATTTACAAGGATTGTTTAACTTATAGGTATAGCTAGTACATACAATGCCTAAAGCCACTATTACGCAAAGCGTTTCGGGCATAAAATGAAAATAAAATTATGAATGAAAAGCGGTCAACCCGTCCTCGACTCAAGTCCATTACATTCAGCGGTCGACCCCACAGACGCATTCATAAATGTTAACATGCTGTTCATTCAAAACGGGAATTTTCGCAAGTATAAATTAATATTATAATATATTAGCATATTGTGTATATAGGCATAGGATAGGTTAGGTCAGGTGTTTAGGTTCTGTTGGCGATTATTTGTATTTGTAGTACGTGGGTGAAGCATTTACAGCGTTGTGATTCGAACAAAATTCGTCAGTGAAGCACTTGTTCCGGATATGTTCGAACGTCAGCAGTTGTGAGTCGTGTGTAAACCGCTTTTCATTCATAAACAGGGGGTTTGGCGGGTGGATGGAATCACTTTTGGATCTTTGTTTGGAGGACGGGCTGGCTCACAACTGCTGATGTTCGAACATATCCGGAACAAGTGCTTCACTGACGAATTTTGTTCGAATCACAACGCTATAAATGCTTCACCCACGTACTACAAATAGAAATAATCGCCAACAGAACCTAAACACCTAACGTAACCTATGCCTATAAGCACAATATGCTAACATATTAGGACGGGTTGCACTTTCATTTCATATATGAGGGTTAGGTTATTTGTTTCACTTATATTATTGTAATTTATTCTCTACATATCCTTCTTTTTACAAATATACATTATACTATATTATACTTTATTTTTAATCCTCAGTCCAGATGCCATCCAAATACAAGAGAGTGAAGAACAAGCCCCGAGGGGTGGCCAACCGCATGGCCGGGATAAACTGGGTTCGTGCAAATGCCAAAGATGGCGTCTTGTACTTTGCTGACGACGACAACACTTATGACATCCGCATCTTTGAGCAGGTCGGTTCTTGCATCAATATTATTATATTCATAAGTAGATGGTCTTTACAGTAGTCACTGTAGTTTACTAGTATTATTGTTGTGCTTTTCTCTTGAACTTCTTACTTTTAAGAAATACTACAACATTTTTGTTTGTATTTCGACTACACAATTGACTTGCTAATGGTCCAGGATGGACCGAAACATCGTCGTCTCATCTTCTGGTATAGATGTAAAGTGCCTTGTATAGTGACTGTTGTGAGCCTCTTGTTGATCACTTGTGACACAAAGATTATTGATGTGTGTACTTGTGTGGGTGATTAGATATGTATGTGTATGTATATATGTATACGTATATATATATTTACATGTATGTATGAGTGTGTACATGTGAATACAACATTAATAATTGTGTAACTAGCGTCAAAAGATTGTTAGTTGCTTAGCTAAACGAACTAGATGGTTCAGTTCCTGAACCGATTATGTGCCTCTGTAACCCTTTACACCACCGCCCACGGGATGGGTATGGGGTGTATAATAAAGAAAGAAATTGAATTGAATCATCTTCTGGTGTGTGGTTTGGTTTTCTCTACTAAATTTGTTATATATACAATTAGGTTTAGTATTGCAAGCAAGTCTAGTTTACACCTTACAATTCACAACATTAAAATTCAACAATCATTCAGCACTATTCATTCAAAACTATGCTTATCAACATTTTTTAAACTATATTATATTTAGTAAATCAAGTACTGTACTATGTATATCACTAAATGGTCAGCAATCTCAAGCTCAATAATCTAGATAATCTGTTGAAAATCGATGCTGGATTATACCTTTGGGTCCGTCTAATTACTCAAAGCTTCCTGGCATTACGCTAGTAATGAATAAATATGATATATTTACTCATTATAATTTTGGTGCTGAATGTAGAACATGGAAAAACATATTTTTACTCTGAAAAAGTATCATTTCATAACGAAATTAGTCGAAAATAAGCTGCCGGTGACGCCAAAGTAAGTCGACGGTCCAAGTGACAATGTTGTGAAGCGACTTTTCCAAGACACATTGTCGCCTAAAGAGTAATTGCTGGCATATGAGCCTCCTGTACCTCCCTAACCTACCCAAACATAATCTAACCTATCCAAACTCAAGAAAATATAACCTGTACGCAACAATATATCTTGGATAAGTCGCTCCACAACATTGTTGCTTGGACCGTCGACTTGCTTTGGCGTCACCAGCAGCTTATTTTCGTCTAATTTCGTGATGAAATTATACTTTTTCAGAGTAAAAATATGTTTTTCCGTGTTCTACATTCAGCATCAACATTATAATGAGTAAATATATCATATTTATTCATTACTAGCGTAATGCCAGGAAGCTTTGGGTGGCTTTGGGTAATTAGACGGACCGATACCTTTGGATATCCCTGGAGGCTGACGGGAACTATCAAGAGAAAGTGCCAAGCCATTACGACTATATAGCACTTGGAAGGGATCAGGATAAGGATTTGGGATGGGACGGTGGGAAGGAATGGTGCCCAACCACTTGGACGGTCGGGGATTGAACGCCAGTCTGCAGGAAGCGAGACCGTCGCTCTATCGTCCAGTACTTAGCTCACTTATCGGTATTCACCTAGTTGTGCTTGTGGGGGTTGAGCTTTGGCTCTGCCTCTCAACTGCCAATCAACTTAAGTACATAATCTGGAGCTTATTGGGCTATACCAATGCTTCATAGTCCCCGTGGTGAAGTGGTAAGCCTGGCATTTCGCGAGCGCTTTGTCCTTGGTTCATATCCTGACCGGGGAGGATTTACTGGGTGTCAATCCTTAACTGTAGCCTGTGTTTATCCAACAGTAAAATGGGTAAATTAGTAACATATTTTTTTTAAGTTGTGGATGGAATTGGCTTCAGTAACCTCTTCCTTCAATGTATTCAACATGCTCATTACCCATACAGGGAACAAGAACTTCCTTATATTTCGTCGTCTCAATTGCATGTTCAGCTTCCATGGATGTCACCTTGTACTATGACATGGCTAGACAAGCTTGTGTATTTATATTGTAAGTTACCATTTTCTATAACTTACATATTCCTGTTTTCCTTACAGATGAGATGGACTCAAAGGGTTTCAATGTTTCCTGTGGGACTGGTGACCAAACTTGGAGTCTCTACACCCATTGTCAAGAATGGAAAAGTTGTTGGCTTCTATGATGGCTGGATTGCCAAACGCAAATTCCCTGTGGACATGGCTGGGTTTGCTGTTAGTGTGCAATTCCTGTTAGAGCGGCCCTTAGCATTTATGCCGTACAGGGTTGGCTATGAAGAAGATGGTTTTATAAATAGCCTAGGCATAAAAGCAGCAGATATAGAGCCACTTGCATTTAATTGCACAAAGGTAAGTTTTTTTTTCAAGAACCACTAGATAAGGTACTCAGCTGTGCCCAGGTGGACCCTAATATGTTGCTCCATTTAAGTATTAGGACCCCCACCCCCCCTCCAGAATGCTTAATTGCCATCAGAACATGTATTTTGCATGTCAGTATCTGAATTCTGTATTTTTTTGTATTAATACATGAGGTACATCTGCATTAGTGCTGCTACCCTAGACTATATGAAGTGGAGTACAGTGTCAAAAAAAGCTAACTAGGTGATGCTAAAAAATCCCCATCACACAGAATGGTTAGTCATACAGAGGCATGTGATAGGCAGTCTGCATTCTGTAATATTCTGTACTGTGAACAGAGATGGAATTCTATGGACACAGTAGCCACCATTTCATCCTCAATTTCATGGGTGTTGCCATGGGAGCGGACTCCCAAATGTAATATTACTGTACTTTGATTTTTATGTTAGAATTTATGCCATGGGCCAGGTACTTTAACTAGTTTAGGCTATACTGTGCCATGTTTTCTCTAGAACATAATTTGGCAATAATTTTACATATAGGCCCCCCAATTCCTACTGGGTGAACAGGATTGAACAGAGTAAAGGAACAATGCTCATTTGTGTTCAAGGAGTGTTCTAACCACAAGGTCTGCCAGAAAATATTATTTATAATATTTTTCCGGTACAATACGGTACATAAATGTTTCTAAAATTGTTAAGAGATGCCAGGGGTAATGTATCATAATTCAAGTCCATATTCCTTTGTGGTAATCTTTGATCGCTTTATGCTTTAATGTATTTCCACACCTTTGAAGCACATTCATTATATTCTTAGATAATATATTCATCATGCACAATACAATTTCTTTTGTTTGGTGAAGTTATTGCTAAATCATTCATGCTCATAATTATGTATCACTTTACTTTTCCACGTGAGATTACTGTTTCCCATGTCAGACCATGAGGTAAGAGTAGAGTACCATCAGTCTGGCTGATCACATTGTCAAATAGGAGACCTGGTTAGAGAACAGTCTGCAAGGAAGTAGTGAGGTGATTAAAAGAAAATTATTAGGCTATATAATACTATAAGAACTAAGGAGCATTGCAAACAGGACCATTGGTCAATACAGTACTAGGTGGGTCCCATTAAAATCCACTGCATCTGATATCTATGCAGTATAACTATCCATTCTATTCTTAAATTGTTAGATTGTTTATCTCAATAACACTTATTGGCAGGCCATTCCACTCGTCCACACCTCTAAGGAAAGGATGCACATGGATGAAGAAACTATTAAATTCAACAGATCACATATGCATCACTGTCTGAAATAGAGAATAGGATGCATTCAGTAATTACTGACAAATTGACAAAACAGAAATATGCACATGTCTCAAACTCATCTACTATATTGAATCTTCTTTTGTATACAGTATAATGTATATATGCGCATATATGTTTCATTTCACTTATATAAATTGACACATTTGTGCTTCACAGATATGGGTGTGGCACACACAAACCAAGAAGAATGAAGCAGCAACACCGGTCAACAAAACTAGTGTTACCATAGGTACTAACCTGGACATTATTAGTGAACAATTGTGGAAAGGACCCGGAACAAAATTAAAAATTTAAGAGCTAATGAATAAAAAATTAGCATGAAAAATTATAAGTGAATATAACAAATTAAAATGTGAGGAGAGCACGATAAAATACTGAAGCCGTACGATAGGATGGAACCCACGTCCCTAAACTCGTCTTACACGCACCAGGTATAATGACGCGAGGGCATAATCATTCGGAAAATAGCCAGCACTACGTAATATATATTTATATTTTGTTACTATAACTTTAGTTCTTATAGCTGGAATAAAAAGCTGATTTTTATTACAGCTATATTTTTATTCTCTTATAGCTGGTTTGTCAGGAATAAAATCACTTAAAATGGAATTTATTGTATTTAATAATGTACAGTGCAATAACACTATTTAAACAGGTAATTGCACTTTGTGATTATATTTATTAACTTTTGTATTCTCATTATTTGATAATAAATTATAATAATGACAGGACTAGAAAGCTTGTTACAAAGCTTGTGCTGCATTTGAACTATTGTAGCCTCTGTGGTGTACTACTCAGTGTATCGAATCACTTTGTGTTTGGGTATACCACTTAGTCTATATAAATGCCCTATATGACGAATTACTTTTATTGCATCAATTTTGTTTACCTACTAGCTCTGTAAGTATAGACGTACTGTATATACTCAGTGTTCAGTTAGCTAAACATCTCATTTCACTTATTTAAATTGTAATATATTAAACAACTACTGTACAGTATTTGTCAATGTACTGAACTACTGGAATTTGTCAATGTACACCCCAATATGGGCGCATCTGATCCCACGATCGTTGTCTGCCCTAAATCAACACAACACCCCAATATAAACTGGTATGATTTTAACAAAAATCGTTCTTTAAATTATTTTACACGAACACACATACATGATACAACGAATATAAACAATGAGGATAGACTAAAAGGAAACATACACTGCTGTAAACAGTCATGAAAGGTACAAAACAGGTCACAAAATATACAGGTGGACAAAGACAAGGAAAATGGTTGTGAATGGACTTTATCAGTGTTGTAACAAATTTTATACACAGGTGCCTGTAGCACAGTAGTCTACATCCTGGGCTTACAGCCAACAAATCATTGTTGGTTGTAAGCCCAACAATGGGCTCAAGTTGTAAGTGGGCATGTTTCTTTTGACCTGACTGTTTGTCTAGCAGTAAATAGATACCCAGTAGTTGGCCTATAAGGTGGGCTCGACAAGCTCGGTGACTTCCTGTCCCCAACTACGGGGACAGGAAGCCATAAGGTAAACCAAATTTAAGTAGTGTGGAAAGTAATGCTATAACTATATAAACTCAATATGAACTCTTAAAAATATATGAAAATATGTACTCTACTAAGCAGTTTTACCGGTAGTTATCACAAACTTCAATTAAATATAAAGACTACTGTATGGTATTTACATGTATGCACAGACTTTAATAAGTGCTTTATGTATTGGTGATTATGTGGAAGTGAGATCTAGCTGTGTATGCTCTGCCTCCTGGCACAACTAGTACCTCTTGACATTCAAAGCGTCATGTTGTTTTTGAAGTTGTGGATGGAAGTGACTTCTACAAGTTCTTCAATGTATTCCACTTGCTCATCACTCATACAGTTTACAAATTATCATTGCATCTATTACAGTCAATATTGTGTTCAAGTTTGACCGAAGTCCTCACCCCTACCTTTTGTCAACTTGGGCAGTCCTTGTCCACTTTGTTTTTCCTAACTATCTTGTGTACAGTTACCGTATTTTCTCTAAGGTTGTGAATTTGAGTTGCATTATCCTGCCCTCATAGCTGACCTTTCTCATTTCAAGTACCAGTCTAGTAGCAAACCTGAACCTTCTTAAGTTGCTTTTTGTACTTCACATCCCAATGCTGCATATTTTAACTAATGATCTCCCATAGGCAGTACATATGGACTTGAATGCTTCTATATTTATATATTAAAATGCTGTTCTTGTGTTTGCCAACTTCCCAAGTGCTGCTGACGCTATCTTCTTCAGACGAGTTTCTGGTGTTAGTGCTGAGAATTACAGTATATCCACTCTCAGGTCTTCTGTCTTATTGCTTCGTGTAGTTGCATTTCCTATATGGTGTGCTTTGCTACCACCCTTTCAATCTTTGTTACCTCATACAGTACTTGTTTGGGTTGAATTTCAGCAGCTATTTATCTTCCCATTCCTGAAGTTTGTTGAAGTCTTCCTACAGCATTCTGCAGTCCTTCTCAGGTCTTAGTCTCGCTAACTTTGCATCATCTGCAAACACTGACATATACGAGCTCACTCCTCCCAGTAGGTCGTTAACATAAATTGGAAATCAAGTCCTAGGACAGAGATTTGACATACTGCACTTTCCAGCCTGACATCCTCTCTATGACCCTGTTTTTCCTATCTTTCAGGTACTCCCTCACCTAGTAGTGTCTATCCTGTTTTCTCAATCTTACACATTAAAAGCTTTTTAGCAATCTTAGAAAGTTGTGTACAAGTCATTTACAACTTGATTGTGGTCCAGGACAGATCAAAATGAGAAAATCACATTAATGTGATATACATCAATGAAAAAATCCTATGACCCTTGACAATGCCGGGGTCGTAGGTTCATGTCCTCCTATAGTCTTGGATATCAATGAGAAAATCCACTATCACGTTATTTCGTGATTGATATTTATCATGTTGTGATTTCTGTGTGGATCAAATTGTTGTCATTTCTTCATCACCTGCAAGTTGTGTACAACACATCTCCCCAGAGCCAGAACTTTCTTTTCATACCTTGAATGATTAAGTTCCAAAAATATGGTTGGCATAAGGAGACCTTGATAAGCCTAAGTTGAGACTTATCAAGCCAACAGACTTCCTATCATCAACACAAATTATTTATCTACAAGTTATCATTAATGCATTTTATATTTTGTGCTAAGAATTTGGTAGACTACCCTCATTGAAGCAACTACATGCTTCCAGTGTAAGCTTACATGTATTAAGAGGTAATTTAGTGGATATGTGTAAATAGTCTTCCCAGCTTGGTGCCTTCTTTTGATAATTAGTGCAAATGTAGCATTGCATTAGAAATTTATATGCATTAGAATGGTAAGTGAAGATATATTTTGTAGATATAATAATAAAATAAACAAGTATTAGACACCCAATACACACATGAAAAACAAGGACTGGCAATGTTTCAGTTTATTCTAGATTTTTTCTTTTAATGTGAGGGTTTGGTGTTCAATTTTTATTCATATTACTGTGACTTACATTCAGCAGTCATAAAGTAGCCTATGAAAATGGATTCATTTGTACTTAAATTATATTTTGAACTCATGTGTAGTCATTGTTTAACATACTACATATAACATACCTGAAAACTCAAATCTAGAAATAAGTTACAGGTACTGTATTTCCAATGAAATAAGGTTACATATTACATTACCGGAAAAGCAAAATTTTTTATTTATAATTTTATATTCTGAAAATTGTTCATATTATTTGCAATGCTTATGTTTGCATGATTAGTGATGTCATAAGCTGATGATGCAAAAACATTATGATGCAGAAGCCTTATGCCTGTATCACAATGCAGGCATCACAAGACTGCATCATGATGCAGATTACACATCAACGTCAATTTTTCTGCTTGGGTTTAATGTTACCATGACATTAAATATCTCCACTGTGCATTAAAAGTATTATTTAATCTTTATAAAAGAAATATTTGATATGAATGTTCTAAGCACAATTAAGCCATGGCAAACAGCTTAGATCTGTATATAATTAAACGAGGGCCTGAACAAGACTTACAGGTTGCTTCGAACCTCGCTCACAGTTTTGAGGTCGAGTCACCTCCTGGAAGTGTCAAGTGGTCGAGTCACCTCCTGGAAGTGTCAAGTGGTCGAGTCACCTCCATGTCAAGTGCTTCACATACCATGTCATTCTCTATATATGTTTTCTCCCCCTTTCTCAGTTTCATTATTTGTTCCTTCGCTGTTTTGTGTGGCTGGCTGTGGCCGTGGAGCAGTTTTAGTCATGTCTTTGCTATATTTTACAATGTCATTTTCATACTGTCTGCTTTTCTCCTCATACTGAGGTACTCATTCCTGGCCTTCTAGTATCTCCCTCTGCTCTATGGTGTTGTTTTCTATAGTTTCTCCATGTTCTAGTACTTAATCACTTTGCTTCCTTACATTCCTGATTGAGCCATGGATGCAATCAATCAATCAATTCTCCTTTAGGTCTGAGATAAATTTGTCTGCAGCTTCCTGGCATTTCTGGGTAATGTAATCCATCACATCTTGTAGTCTTTTCTCTGAATTCTGTTTCCCATGGTACTGTATTTCCATTAAGAATTTCCTCCTCATAGTTTTCTCTTTGGTAAGCCAGCCTTTTCTTTTCTAATCATTTCCTTAGATCAGCTATCCCTACTCCCACCAGATAGTATGCTGTGGTCACTTATTCCCATGTGGCTTCTAATTTCATTTCCACCATCTGACTCATTCAGGGTGAATATCAGGTCTAGTCTAGTTGGTTCATCGTTGATTCTTGTGGGTCCCTTGACATGTTGTCTTATAAAGTATCTTGTTGCCACATCCACTAGTTTAGCTCTCCATGTACGTATCTGAATCTCTATGTGGTTCTCCATTCTCCCAGTCTGCCTTCCCATGGTTGAAGTCGCCTGTGATTAAAAGTCTGGATTTTTTTCATGCAGGCAATTGAAGCTGCTCTCTATTATATTAATGGTTGCCATGTTTCTATCAAACTCCTTTCTGGGTCTTCTACCACCTAATGGAGGGCTATAAATTACTGCTATCATCTTAGGTCCTCCCTTTGTCATAGTTCCTGTTATGTAGTCTCTGAATCTTTCCCATCCTGGCGTATCCATCTCTTCAAAACTCCAGTCCTTCCTTAGCAGGGCCACTCCTACTCCTCTCCCTTCCAGCTCGTTCCTTACTATATAATAGTCCTGCAGAAATACTATATTGGTTATGATGCCTGACAATTTTCGTTATGGGGTTTATATGCTTGCTGTTTCACTTAGTTTACACAATGTGTGGAACAACTCAATTTATACACAAGTGATACAAAACACGTGAGTACTATATACAGGCCGACAATGTAATATTACTCATATTACATGTAAACCATTTACATTTGTATAAAAACCTGGTGGAAATAGCTAAAAACAACCTATGATAATAATCGCATTACCGTGTCGATCAACATTGGCAAACTATTAAAACTTGAAGGATAAAACTGAGTACTAGCCTCTCCTGTAGTAAATCCTGAAGTCAATGTAGATGATGTCTGAAATAATATTTTTGTAAAAGGATACACTGTAATAGGCATGGCAATAAGCAGGTTATTATTGTTTACCATATGAGCTGCGAGATCACTTGCAAGATAGCGCAGCTTTCCATTTAAGCACTTTGCTCAATGCATTTTGATTAATATTTCTTTTAGTAAAAATAACACTTATTTTTCTACTGATAATTCCATATAAAATCATAGTTTTGACAGATACAACAAAATAAAAGAGGTTTACAGATATACCAAGACAAGTACTATAGATAAAGAGGTGAAATATGAGGATAGGGTAAGGGAGCTAAATCTAACCAAACTGGAAGAGAGGATCACAATATACACAGTCAATGAGAAAGTAAGTAATTATCAAAGAAGGCACCAAGACGGGAAGGCTATGTAGCACCATCAAATGTGCGGAATAATCAGAGGGCGTTAAATATCACTGAGGATGCCAATAAGAGAACAGAAACGCATAAGGCGAATGATATCAAAAGTATCCGATTCACCAAGAATTCTATCGAGGGAAAAGTGACCGCGGGGGACGGTCGGAAATCAAGACATGTTCGTCCTGGAAGTCAGGACATTCGACAAGGCTATGCACAACTGTAAGAGGGACAATGCAGTCAGGACAATAAGGAGCTGGGCGACGCTCCATTAAGTGTCCGTGAGTTAAGCGTGTATGGCTAATGCACAGCCTTGCCAGCAAGAGCTGTTTCCCATCGCTGGTTACAGTGGTAGGAGGAAGGCCACAGGGACATACTACCCTTAAGAGTATGCAGTTTGTTACCAGTAACAGAAAACCAACACACACAGAGATCACAATAGCGTGATGCATCAAATGAACAAATCCACAAGAGCCATGACAAGGGTTCGAACCTAAGTCCGAGAGGATCCCAGACGCTGTGTGCAATGAAGTAAGGGCGAAGAGGTAAAACAGTCTATTGATATAGCTCGAGTGCATGGGGAAATTGCGTAAAACCCTGGTTTGTGTCTCGGAGAGACTGCAGGATCTGTTGGTAAATCAGGATGATTTCCCGGTTGCAATCTTTTAACCATGTCGTAGCTCAGCCGATTAAGGCAGCGTTTGGGATCCTCTCAGACGTAGGTTCGAACCCTCGTCACGGCCCTTGTGGATTTGTTCAGAAGACCAACAATCCTGCCAACGGGCAAGGATGAAGGACTGAATAACTGGGTAAAAGTCAGAATAAGGAATACCTTTACAGGAGATGGGACAAGTGCGGACAGCTTCCTTAGCGGCAGCATCCACACGCTTATTTAAAAGAGATACCAATATGGCTGGGAACCCAGCAAAACTCAACTGTCTTAAATCAACTGGAGATATAAAACAGCCAATGTTGAATCTTTACAACCACCGGATGGACAGGATTAAAGGACTCTTGAGCCACGAGGGCACTGGGAGAGTCAACTACAACCACAAAGAAGGATTGACAGTGAGAAAGCAGATGAAGAGCATAGAGAAAAGCATAAAGTTCTGCCGTGAAAATGCTAGTTTCCGAAGGCAGGCGACACATATAGGTGTGGTCAGGAAAAACAACAGAGTAGCCTACACTATCTGCAGACTTAGACCCGTCAGTGAAGATGGAAACTGAGCGGGAATGTGAAGAAAAGTGTTCAAGGAAAAATCGTTTCAGAGCTATTGGAGGGGCAAAAGCTTTAGGGATTTGCAATATTGAGGAAGGGGGACCCTCCACGGGGGCAAGGACAGAACAACACGAGATATTAACCGAAAGAGAATGTTGCAGGCGAGACAACCAGACAAAAAGAGGGAGGTGGTGAAGGGGAACAGGAACTACAGGGGAAGGGGGAAGTCAAAGCACGACACAGACGAGAGCGAGGGTGCTGTAAAGACCGCGCAAGATAGCAAAGACAGTAGCGATCTTGGAGGTCCAGGAGAGACAGGAAGCCAGTGTCAACGTTTAAGCTGAGGATAGGAGTCGAACGAAAAACACACCAGAGCTGAGGCACAACCCAGTATGGTGCAAAGGATCAAGACAGCGAAGAATAGAAGGAGAAGCAGAAGAATTAGTAGGGCAACGATAATCGAGTTTAGACAGTATGAGAGAGGAACGCAAAGAGAGGAGCGTGCACCTATCTGCTCCCCAAGAAGTATGTGACAGGACCATAGAGCATTCAAAACAGTGGTAAGAGATATGGGGCGACCAAGATAAATGAGTGTCAAAGAGTAACCAGAAAAGCGACAAAGAAGGACGAAGGACGACATGCTTTTGAGTAAAAGTCATGTCAAGTCTTAGTTGCAGAGAACTTGAAGCCATGATTGGTGGCCCAAGACGACACGGCATCAATCGCAAGTTGAAGCCGCCGTTAAAGGAGAGGCGAATCATCACCTTGACAGCAAAGAGTAAGATCGTCGACATAAAGAGCGGAGAAGATGCCAGAAGAAAGGGACGAAAGAGGACCATTGAGGGCAACTAGTAAAAAGAGTGCTGCTCAAAACACTACCTTGGGGTACACCTTTGTATTGCCAAAAAGAGGCAGAGTGTGGGGCACCAAGCCTGACTCGAAAGGAACGACGAGAAAGGAAGCTTTGGAGGAAGAGAAGGAGATTACCACGATGGCCAAAAGAACGAAGTTGGGACATAATATGGTATCTCCAGGTTGTGTCATAAGCTTTTTCCAGGCCAAAAAGGACAGCAGCAACAACAGAGGTCTTCGCAGCAAAAGCAGTACGAATATAGACCTCCAAGTTCACCAGGACATGTCGTACTACGGCACTTGCAAAAACCAAATTGAGACAAACATTTACCATACGCTCAAAAGAGTTTGCAGACACAACTTGTGAGGGCAATAGGGTGGAAGTCCTTAGGGGATGTCCTGAGAGACCCCGGTTTCAGAATAGGAAGGACAATGGCACCAAGCCAGTCCTCAGGGACTGACGAGGACTCCCAGACCTGGTTATACAGACGCAGTAAATATTGAGACGTGCAAGGAGGGAGATGGCGAAGCATCTCTCAATGAATGTCATCTGAGCCCGCTGCCGTAGAACCGCAGAGGGCCAGGGCAGACTGAAGTTCAGCGAGAGAGAAGGGATCGTTATAAGGAAGATAAGTAAGAGAGAACAATGAAGAAACAAAGGTAAAGAAGAACACAGTATATTAAAGAAGTTCAGGATCAGTAAAATCAGGGTTGGGGGCATGGGTAAACTTAGTAAGGATGGAGGGAAGGAAGCGGGAGGACAGACTAGAGATAGACAGACGGGGTCCGGAGGAGGGGGGAAGACAACCGAGAGGGGCTGTGAGGGACAGCAGGAGGAGGTTGGGGGGGCAGAAACCGGGAAGCACACCTCAGCAAGGGCAGTAACCGAGAGGGAATCGAGGGAGTTACACCTCCATAACTGGAACAGGGGGCCTGACCACCGAAATGGGAGAGGACGTAGCGATAGAGTTGGGGGCCAGGGAAGAAACTGATGCCTTCTTACCTGCTGGTTAAGAGGGAGAGGAGCCAGGCTTACGTTTCTGACTCAAAGAGACAGGTGTACCAGCAATAACGTACTGGGCGACAGATTCAATGGTCTCGGCAGGAGAAGAACGGGAGTGAACAACATCAAGATTGCTGGGAGGATGATGGACATCAGTCTGGACAGACAGGCGGCGTGGAGGGCCAAGAGATTGTGGGGAGGATCGGGAAGAAGGATCGGGGGGAGAAGGAAGAGAAGACACAGGAGACATGGTGGATAGGTAAGAAAGGGGAAACTCCATAAGGAGAATCAGGAGGGAGACCTTCCAGGACAGAACGTAAAGGAACAGGGAAGGTGGTGGTGGGCGTGTCCGGGTTCAAGGCCTGGAAACAGTTGCAGGACTGAGGAAGGTAGGAAGGACGAAGAGAGGTAGAACGCAACACGTGACCATAAGATACATCAGTGAAAGGGTGGAGACGGCGAACTTGGCGTCTCGCTTCAGGAAAAGTTAGACGATCCCGGTGTTTCAAGTTAACGACTGCCTCCTCAAGTTTGTAGTGGATACACTTGTGGGAGAAGGTAGGGTGGGCCTCGCCGCAATTGAGGCAGTGAGCCTGAAGAGATGAGCAATCTGTCTTAAGAGTAGTTATCGTCCTCACACATGGGTCATAAAGAAACAAGACTTTTGCATTTGAGGGCACCGTGCCCAAACTTCCAGCACTTATTACAAAGTCTAGGAGAGGGGATGTACTCCTGAACGAAGCACCTGGCACCAGCAAGAATGCTAGAGGGCGGAAGGGACCTACTATCGAAGGTAATTTTCACAACTCAAAGGGGCTGAAGACGGTGACCATACAGGGGTCGAGTGAACGTGTCCACCTGGAGAACAGGATGGCCTTGGGCTTCGAGGATATGTTTAATATCCTCATGGCAGTCTCCCACACCAGTTGCAACATGGTACAGAAGGAGAACAGTGCCAAGACTGACATTTAACAGAGCGTTTTTGGAGACACGAACAGGGGTCTCCCCAATGCAGGACAATGCTGCTTAGAGGGTAGCTGCATCCGGTGAAGGAGCAGCGACAATACATGTAGCTAAATGGATGGGGTTAAAAGTAACAAGAGGCATCCACCGAATCAACAAGGTGTTTATGGAGTGAGAAATCATTAGGTGGTGTAGAATCCAGGGAGAGGAGACCAAAGTATTTAGCCCATGAAGCAGGACCAAACAAGACTTGGTACGTATTAATATGGGAATGGATTCGTGCAAGTGCGGCCATGGCGGGAACAGCATTGAGAACCCCCAGAGAGAGAGAGAGAGAGAGAGAGAGAGAGAGAGAGGGGTTAAAAGGTGCAATAATCACAATGAGAGACTGAGCCGCACCAGGGGACGAGGTGTCACCGCTGGCGTATGGCTCGACCCAACCACAGAGGCGGGAGGGGAGCCGGGGGGAGCAGTCAGGAGGGTCAAAGGAGGAGCTAGGTCTGGGCTCAATGTAGCGGGGGCTACAGAGTCTGGTCTTCCAACAGTCACACTCGGGGGCTTGGTCGCCCACCCCACGAGCCTGAGAAGTCATAAGAACAACAATATTCAGCGACATGAAAATGAGAGGTAATACTTTCATTCACAAATGTACCCCTGTACCCACCACGGAGCCACAATTAGAGGATAGGACACCCAACAAGAGACATGTTGCCGGTTTTGCCGGGGGCCCCCCAGGGGTGCGTCGTGAGTATACGCCCCACCAACGCCACCTTAAGAACCGTCAGTCCGTCAAGATCAGGTTCAGCGACGAAAGGAGGCTTGACAATAAAAAGGTTCCCTCACTCGAGACGTTGGGTATGACAGTTCTACAGATGAGGGAGTATTCCTCCCCAAACACCCGGGCATCAAAACAGAAGAAGTCCGAAAGAATAATCAAGACTGGCAAAAGATCGACAGGAAATGACAATTAGAAAGGGGAAGAAAAAATTAAAAGATCGACAGGAAATGACGATTAGAAAGGGGAAGAGGGGGGAAGAAAAAATGAAACACAAGGAAAAGGAAAAAAAAAAAAAAAAAGAGTTCTGGCAAAATTGGTAAAGACAGCAGTAGGAGCATAAGGCTTCAAAAGGACAAAGGACTGACCCATGGAGCATTACACTCCGGCAGCTGCCCACCAAGCCCCCTCACGACGCCAATGGGCCAGTAAGGGAGGGAAAGTCAATGAGAAATAATGTGCCAGATAAGGGGCAAGAGAATAAGGTGGCACATTTAGATATTTAAAAAAAACAGACGAGCCAGAGAAATACATGAAAGCACTTGTATGCATTGTGAGTGGCGACCAAGGGTAATAATTACGAGCCAGAGGTGGTGGGAGTAACCACCATTCACACCAAGAGAACACATGAAAATGTTGCAATGTCACAGGGTACCGGATATAAAAACACCAGGTACAATAGGTACAAGGTTATGCTCTAGTCATGCTTCCTCCCACTAAACAACTTGATTACCTCATGTAAGAACAACAAAAAAAAAAAAAAAAAAAAAAGATTTCCAAAAGTGCACAAGATACAAAATTTACTGCAAGGAAGAACATGAAAAGATTAAGCCCTTCAGGAAGGCTTACTTAAATTGACCACATGAAGTAACGAAAAATGAATAATGGAATGTTATGTAATAGATAGATGGCATGCATTGAAACTTGGACTGCAAAAATAGATCAAATGAAACAACAGCCAAATACAAAACAAAAAAGTGATGGGGTTGTTATAACTGAACAATCATAAGAAACTCTTGCAAACTCATTTAAGAGAATCCTATGTGATGTTGTCATGTATAGTATAACATTAAGAAAGCTTGTGTGTGTTTGAATGGGGAAATTATACAAAAAATATGCATTAACAACATACTAAACCCAAATTTGGAATATGCGGCTCTATATGGTGTCAACAGCTATAGCAACACTGATAAAATAGACACTATTGAAAGCAATATAATGATTCCAGAATGATGTCTGAACTACAACAAAGGACTAAAGACACTCTTAAATAATAACTCTGGATGCCAGAGGGAAAAATGAAGTGTTGACCAAACCACACATTAGAAAGTGAAGGGACGACGACACTTTGGTCTGTCCTGGATCATTCTCAAGTCGATTGTGAATGGTCCGGGACGGATCGCAACGTCGTCGTCCCTACACTTTCTAGTGTGTGGTTTGGTCAACATATTTCAGCCACGTTACTGTGACTCCTCTTCTGCAAAAATGAAATACCTGTATAACCACAAAGATTAACAAAAATAAAAAGATGTTTTGATACAATTGATATGTAGAATAAATCAATTTAAAATTTCCATAAAAAATTGTAAATAAGACAATAGGAATTACGTCTTCTCAAATCAATTTGCAGATAAGAGTGACTAGGCTTAAGAGGAGGAAGTATTTACCAAAACCACTGGAAACTTTACAAATGTTTATGACATATTAATGAATACGGGGGATGATAGACCTCTAACCATGGAACTACACCTAACCAACCCCCGCCACACATGTACAATAAGAAAAGTCAAACGACACAAGAGGCAGAGAAAATAAATATGTATTTAAAAAACTGTAAATTATATTTTGCCATTGTGCCTACAGATTTAATGACTTGACTGACCAATAGCAAGTGAAATATATGACCTGAAATATAACAATAGAGGAATAATGAAAATTTCATAGGAAAAGCATTTAAATACTTTTGTTTATTTTTTAATGAATGGTAGTTAAAATGTAAGTAACTGTAAAGTCATAAATGAGTAATTTGGTCTACTAAACACACTCCTTTATTGTGCATGTGCAGAGAGACGTATCCCGAGTCACGCGTGACCACGGCAGGCGATGCAACAAATTATTTGACGTCAAAACAAATCATGTAGTCATAATAGAGAAATAAAGTTATAAAGCAGTTTTTGTGTTCTCTGTGAAATGTGACATTTAAAATCATAATAATTCAAGATATCGATTTAACAGCTAAGTACAGTATTAATACATCGGTTGGTTACAAGAATAAACATACACTAGCTTTCTGGTGTGTGGCAATTTGAAATACTGCATTTCTGAATGTATTTCCTGTGTGATCCAGCCAAGTAGTCTTATATCTAAGAGGGATTTTTACTTGAAAACAATGCCCTAGAGGGCATTTTTTTTATAAATAATGCATCTAACCACCAAGGTCTAGTTTCTGAGGGTAAACACTGTTATTGTATAGCTAACAATTTCCAAGTTTAATCAGTCAACATACAATGCATTGTGCCAATATCATTGGTGTCTGATGCTTGGGATTCTTTGTTCAGATCTGGGTACTCTTTACATCCATAACAATAACAAAATAAGCTATGAAAGGATGCATGGAAAGGCCATAAGTTTGATATTGTTTACCAAACTATGACCCAAATTTGATATTATTTATCAAACTATGACACGCATTTGACATTACTTATCAAATTATGACAAAAGTTAGATACTGTTTGCCAAACTGTGACACGAGTCTGATATTATTTGCCAAACTATGACATGAATTACACCAAGTAATAATAAAAAAAATAGAAAAAAAGAGGCTTTTGTATCAAGTCACTAAAATTGAGATCAAGATTAAAACAGCTGATAAGCATGCAGCCAACATATCTTGCAATATCCACTTGGTAGGTTTGTTTTTTAACTTGTATGTGAAAATTTAACATTACCTTGTACTGTCGCAGAAACATTACACTTTAGCTTCGGCAGACAAGGGCATACTTCTGTCTAAACGCAACTGCCTAATTATGGGTACTATAACATACTCGCACTTTCACTACTCAACTTAAGACGATATGGAGTGGAAAAATAAAATTGTTTGCCAACATTGACTCCTTTATGCCTATATATTCAAACAAATTCTAAGTTCCTTATCAACCCAGAATGACTATTAGGCACAAAATGACTGAGTACAAAATTTGTTAGAATACATTATCTATAATAAAAAAAAGTTTGTAAATTTATGAAATTAGTCATTCTTATAGTTCAGCAACCTACTCTTATTCACTAACAGCAACATTGTTAGTTTCTTCATTGTCTTCTATGTCTTCCTTTACATCTTCGTTATCACTCCTTTCATCTGCCTTTGTCTGTAAACAAAAAAACACAAAAATGTTACAAGTGTCATCGTACATTATTCATTCAACTTATTCCATTTGTGAATGTTTTATCACTTACAAGACTAAATCAAACACAATCATTTTCTGCAGAGAATAAGTAGCAATAACATGTCTGAAATACCCAAAACATGCATGAAATTAAATGTGATAACGTTTCAGTCAGTCTGGGACGCTTATTGTATCCAGGAAGGACAGACATTGTGTCGCTTTCACGTGTGGGTTGGGCTATTTTCCTTTCATATTTTCAATAACATTTCCTTTCCTAATCAACAGCTTCCCTTAGTCATCTGTATCCATGTTAAAATATCTTTAATTGATCCCCTTAACCCCATTTCTATTTTACAGATATATCAAGGGAAATTGAACCCATTGTACTAAGTCTTTCAACATTTAAGTCTTATTGTCTTGACCCCTGCACTGCACACCTGTTTTTGGCAAGAACTTCATAGTGCAATTGTTAAGGACATATTTTTTGTTTTTATAAATGTTCAGGTCAAGTTAATGTCAAAATGTTTCCAAGCTCAACTACATTACTGTATTTTAACCCTTAAGTTGCGCAACACATCATATGATGGGTTGAGTGACTTGCTCTAAAATGCGCATCCCATCATATGATCTATTGGAGTACTACGCAAGATTTAAATGGCCCGCGGATATATGGGGTTCATCTCTCCTTCATCAGGGCTCTTATAAACAGACACCATTTTTTTTTTAAATCGTGGGCCAAATTCCCTTGTGTGAGGGCCTCGGTACTGAGTGAGCCACCAAGCCTGATGCATGTAGCATGAGCTCACAGCACTGCTGTTCAGCTTGTGACCATTGTATTCCTTGATAATATTGTATTCCTTCTGGAAAATCGTTTATGTAGACGATGAACATTACTGGTGCAAGAACTGGATCCCTGTGGTACTCCACTAGTAACACTCCTCCAGTCAGATACATTGTCTCTGATTACTGCCCTCATCTGTATTCCACTTTCTAACTTTCTGCCAGTTAGAAAATTTTTCATCCAAGTCAGAAATCTTCTTATCACCCCTCCAGCATGTTCCAGTTTCCATAACAGCCTCTTGTGTGGGGATTGTCAAAAGCCTTTTTTTTAGGTCCAGAGAGATACAGTCAACCCAACCACTTCTTTCCTGTATTATCTCTGTGGATCTATCATAAAAACTTAGTAAGAGTTGTTACACTGGATCTTCCTGTTCAAAAACTCTACTGTTTGTCCGTTATTATGTCATTACTCTTCAGGTGTTCAACCCAATTGGCTTCAACTATTGTTTCAAGCATTTTGCCTACCATACTAGGTAATGTGTGTGTCTGTGTGTATTGAGACTATTCTTCTCTAGAATTGCTGTCATATGACATTTTGAGGCTTACAATGGTTTTAACACTTACAGTATTGCCTTCCCTTCTAAATACAGTACTATCATCCATCAACCACTCTAAACGAATACATATGTAAACAGGTGCATACTCGGGGTTATGATCGTCTTGTTGCGAGACAATAACACAAGAGCCAGTAGTAAATAGAAAATAGACCCAGTATTAAGAAAAAATGTCCAAAATAAGAAAGCTAAAACTGTATATGTTGGCAGATTGACCAAGGTCTCATAATTGTGCAGACTTGTGTCTGTATCAAAAGCTGTACTCACAAATGCTTGTACATTTATATTGGGAAAATTTATATAGAAATTATGGTACATTATATAAGTGTGTCACAATCCCGCCAAACACACACCAAAACTACGACGTTGGTACAACGTTCGAACAAGTTTTAACACCTCCTAACCAGTTATAACAACCAATATAGCAAGTTGTGACAACGTTCTAATACGTCATAAACACGTTAAGCCAAGATGTAACAACTTTATTACAAGTTGTAACAAGTGGAAAAGAGAGTATTTCGGTTTGTGTTTCCAGGGAATAACAGCATAGTATGTAGACATTTTCATTATCAGTCTGAGAATGTATTAATCATGTTTGAAGGCATCTAGCTCATTGACTACTGTAAATTATTAACTATTATAGTAGTTTGAATCTACCAATTAAGCATTTCAATTTTTAAATAATAAAAATACAAATGTGTTTTCTTAGTTGCAAGTTCATTTCTACAGAATTGGAATTGTGTAAAACTAATCCATCTACAACACCAATATATTACAGACCTTTTTCACTGTGGAAGGTTCATCAGTTTCCTCGTCCACGGTACGTTTAACACCATGAGTTCCATCGGTCTCCTCATCCACAACACGTTTCTCCTGTTTGTTGTTATCCCTGATCAAATAAAACATTAAAAAAGCATATTAGTTAAAAAAAACACAAAAGATTGACATTGTACAACTGGATCCTACTGGCTTCCCTACACTCCTGAGGCACATGCAGTACCAACTGAACCATGAATGGCATTAATATTTTCTTGTAAATAAAAAAATAAATTGTATAAATATATATAAAACAGAACTGCCTACTTGGCCAAGTCAGCAAGGCCCAATTTGCCTAACAGTCAAAACAATTTTCAATATTTTCAAATCTTTCCTAGCCATATTAATATATTATATTTGCAACATGAATAACTTATGTTAAGTTGGGTTAGGTTACATTTGATCAAATTTCTATATTAGTTTTGATTCAAAGTAAACAGATTCAAATCATATATATTGTAATGGAAAGCTTTATAGTTCCATAAGAAAAACTTTAAAAAACATAATATTTAAGGCAAATTCGGCTTATTAGGAAACCTGGCCTATTAGGTACAATATACAGTATTTATACACACACCAGAATTGAACAGCAAGAGTTATGAAGAGAGGTTAGAGGCCTTAAATATGCCCAGTTAGAAGATAGAAGAAAAAGATGAGATATGATCACCACTTACAAAATAATAACAGGACTCGACTAAATTAACAAAGAGGAATTCCTGAAACTGACAACCTCAAGAACAAGAGTCACAGATTCACACTAAGGTAACAAAGGTGCCCAAAAATATTAAAAAGTTTTCTTTTGCAAATGAGTTGTAGACAGTTGGAACATGTTAAATGAAAAGATGGTGGAGGCCAAAACTGTCAATAGTTTCAAAATATTATAAGATAAGAGTGCTGGGAAGATGGGACATCACAAGTGTAGCTCTCATCCTGTAACTATACTTAGGTAATTACTTATATGTATATATATTTTTGTGATTTCATTGTGTATAAAATACTGTTTCCCCTACAATTCAAAACATTCCAGTCTACTGTAAAATTATCCCACTCCATTTAACATTCTAAATTATAATTCTTTCATTATATATTTTAGTTTTATGCATCTATTTTCAGTACTTCACAAGCCATCACCCTTTCTCAATTTGCCTAATCCTCTTACTACAAACATTTAGTCCAGCCACAACTTAATGCAACTATTTAGTACGTAGGTGTACAAAATATATACACCTACATATACTGTATTTGGTGTACAGTATTCCTATTAAAACACCATTATAGGTACTTGTAAGCAAACGTCTTAGAAAAAGCTCAGCACAAATTAGTGTGCTCAAGTGAGAGTACACAGTTTCAAAGCCATCTGATGAAGGCAGGAATACCACCACTTCAAAACTTGACTGCTGTCTGTTAGTGAAACATATTATGTATGCAACAGTCCGTGTATGCCTTTGGAAAACTTCACGTGCCCCAAATTTAAGGGTTATAGCACTTTAAGAAATACTTAAGAGATATATATGGAGGGATTAGAAAAAATTACAATTAAAGCTCACTAATAATTGTAGGTTGACCATAAAAAATCATTTATGTAAATTTTTATCTCAGGTATAAGCAGAAGGATAGATAACAAATATTATCAACAAATCCCAGTCCAACAAAAAACAAAAATGTCTAGACTGGTCATCCAAGGAAAACTTAACCAAAATATGTACACTACCTGCTTCGATGCTTATAGGCAGAGTCAACATGTGGCTTTAGTCCATCAAACTCCATTTCCATCAACTGTTTTTTTATTTCTTCAGCTTCATCTTCTGTTGCAAAATTCATATGACACATCCTGAAGAAAAATTAAGTAATCAATAATAATTTAAACAAGTTTTAATCTTAAATTAAAACACTTACACGTTGTTGGTTCCAGGGAGTCTGTGTTTCCCTGGCCTGGCCTTTGACCAGGCCCCCTGGTTGGTCTCGTCAACCAGATTGTTGGACGCAGCTGCTTGCAGCCTCACGTACCAATCACAGTCTGGTTAATCAGGTATCCTCTGGAGATGTTAATCAAGTTTTCTCTTGAACACTGTGAGACATTGGCTAGTTATGCCTCTATTTGTAGAGGGAGTGTGTTGAAAAGTTTTGGGCCCTTAAAAATGATAGATTTTTAGTGATAAAAGTTTATATAAATTATAGATTTATAGAGTGAATTAGAGCAGTTAAAGACCTTGATATGTTCTCCAGGACAGCAATTTCTCCAGTTGACGAGTTATCAATGTAATACCCACTCGTTTTAATTACTGCCAAGCAATAAAAGAAATGTGACAAAAATACACACACACATTTTATACATGTATACAATATTGTCAGTAGTTTCCAAGCATCACATGAGTACTGGGAAGATGGGGCACCACAAGCATAGCTCTCATTCCTTTCACCTGGGCTGTCTGGGGTCTCAATTATATAGCTCTCATCCTCTAACTACTTAGGCAATTA
The DNA here is from genome assembly GCF_040958095.1 of Procambarus clarkii. NCBI lineage: Eukaryota > Metazoa > Arthropoda > Malacostraca > Decapoda > Cambaridae > Procambarus > Procambarus clarkii. The sequence goes on along the minus strand of NC_091168.1, from coordinate 32,282,050 downwards.
CAGTAATTACATGCATACATCTTCAGTTTTAAAGTGTGAACATCATTTGTCAAAAGTAAAGATGAACTAAATTATGATCTGTAACTCTCTATGTGATATTTGGAGAAACTTTCAGGCAAATAATACAATAGGTCTGATATATACAGCCACAAGTCACTCAAATACATCCCTCATTTCATATCTATTCCACTATACAACTGGTCAAAAATATACAGCCACTAGTCACACTCAAATACATCCCCCAAATCTGTATAAAAAAAAAAAAAAAAAAATCCTCCTTACCTGCCAAATCTAATTTGCGTAGCACTTTTACCAACAACCAACAACTTTGCAGCAGGGCTCGTGGTGATGATATTTTTGAAGAAGATGAATATACCACATGGATCTTTCTCTCTCTGAAATGGTTTTAAGTATTGGTTAAAAGAATAACTGAAAAATAAGTACACTCGTTAAAATATAATTTACTTTAAACAAATGAAAGAGCCAAGTATGGTACCATAATACAAACTTGAAAACATAACAATACGCTACAATTACCTTTAATGCTATCACACACACACATTGTACATGTATCTAAATTATGATTAAAAACCAAAGACTGTCAAAAGTAAACAAACATGAAAAACACAATAATTTAAAGGAGTAAACAAAGATGAAATACAGTAATTATCAAGAGTAAACACTGGGGAAATGCTGTAATTATTAAAGAGTAAACAATGGAGAAATACAGTACTCTGCAAAGCATAAACAATGGTGAAAATAAGTTCCCCATGGAAGTAAGTACAGCACTGTACTCCCCCACACCTTGGGATAAATTTTAACAAATGACATGAATTTACCAATGAAACAACGTTAATCGAGCACGTTTTGCCCACAGGAGCAAAGTGAAGCCTTAGATATCAATAGTAATAAGTTACTCCTAATAATATGAGTTTATCACAGAAAATGTAAACAAAAACACTGAACAAGTTTAATATTTTGTTTTCTTAACCCCTGCACTACTCGCCTGTTAAATGTTAACAACCCTGTGGTGCGGTAAAAAAAAAAGTTCTGAATTTTTTTCTTTCGATATTGTTAATTAGTATTCAAGAAGCATGAAAATCCAAGTAAAAAGTGTCTACCTGCTGTGGTTTAGCTGTATTGGCCTAGAGACTGCATTTTTTTGTAGAAATATGGTACTGATGCCCCACAGGAATATCTTTGTCAATTTATTTTCAATATTTACCATTTAATCGTTCATTGTTGGAAAATTTACTCAAGGGGCTATGAAGAAATAAAGCTGATGGATCAGTTGGAGTTTCACCTTGGGTGCCGAGAGAATGTGCAGCTGTGCAAAGCATTCCCCTTCAACTGATATTCGAGACAGCTTTGTCCATAGGAAGCTTAGCAGATGTTGTAAAAAGGCAAACATGATCCAATCCACAAAAATGCTAGCAGGGAAGACCCTCTAAATTATAGACCCGTATCATTAACAAGCGTGTTGATCACAACACTAAAAGTAAGTAATTATCAAAGGCGTCACCAAGCACACAACACTAGAAAAAATAGTCCAAACCAAGTAAGTAAAACACCTAGAGAGTAAAGACATAATAACATATAGACAGGTTTTCAAACAGGAAGATCCTGTGTAACAAATCTACTTAGTTTTTATGATAAGAGCCTCAGAGATTCTACAGGAAGGAAATGGTTGGGTTGACTGTGTATATTTGGACCTAAAAAAAGCTTTTGACAGAGTCCCACACAAGAGGTTGTTTTGGATACAAACATGATGGATGGGTGACAGGGAAACCTTGCCGACATGGATGAAAAATGTTCTGATAGAAAGATGAGAGCAGTATCAGAGACAATGTATCTGACTGGAGAAGTGTTACTAGTGGAGTACCACAGGGTTCAGTTCTTGCACCAGTAATGTTCATCGTTTACATAAATGATCTACCAGAAGAAATACAGAATTATACGAATAAGTTTTTTTTATATGTTTGCTGATGATGCTAAGCTACTAGGGAAGAAAAGAGATGTAGATGATTGTCATGACCTTCACATTGACCTAGATACAGTAAGTGCTTGGAGAAACATGTGGCAAATAGAATTCAATGTGAATAAGTGCCATGTTATGAAATGTGGAATAGCAGAAAATAGAGCACACACAGCCCACAAATTATATAGAGAGGAATTAAAGAAATCTGACAAAGAAAGAGATCTAGGGGTGATTCTGGATAGTAGACTGTCACCAGGGGAACACATAACGAACATTGTTTGAGGAGCACATGGTGCGCTTTCAACCTCAGACTTGCTTTTAACTACATGGATGGTGACACTTAAAAAAACTGTTCATGACTTTCGTGAGACCAAAATTGGAATATGCAACAGTTGTATGGTGCCTATATCTCAAACAATACATCAATAAATTGCGAAAGATGCAAAGGCATCCTACAAAATGGCTTCCGAACCTGAAAACCAAGAGTTACGAGGAGAGACTAGTGGCGTTAAATACAGTATCAAACCTAGAAGATAGAAGAAATAGAGATGATATGATCACAGCTTACAAAATAAAAAAGAGGAATTCCTGAAATTGCCAATCTCAAGAACAAGAGGTCATAGATTCAAGTTAATGAAACAAATATGCCAAAAAAAATATTGGAACGTTTTCTTTTGCAAACAGATTAGTAGACGTTTGGAACAAGTTAAGCGAGTATACACAGTAAAACCCCAGTTTGTCTCTCGGAGAGGCTGAGGGGAATCCGTGAGAGAGTAGTAGTCCTCCCAGTTGCAAGTCTTTTAACCATGTCGTGGCGCAATCGATTAAGGCGCGTCTGGGATTATCCCAAACGTAGATTCGAACCCTCATCATGGCCCTTATGGATTTGTTAAGTGAGAACGTGGTGGAGGCAAAAAGCATCAGTAGTTTCAAAGCGTTATATAACAAAGAGTGCTGGGAAGACAAGACACCACAAGCATAGCTCTCATCCTGTATATACTGTACACTTAGGTAATTACACACACACACACACACACACACACACACACACACACACACTAACTATCCAATGTACTAACTATCCTATGATGAAATAAAGCATCACAAAAATAAGTTCTACTAGATTTACTTGAGGCTAAAAAGGCACCACCTCATACCAACAATCCAATTTTGTGAGACACCTGCCCACACTCAGGTGTGAGAAGTGATGTTCCCCACCTTATGTCACCATCAATGGGTGGGCTTGAATTTGTGTGTATGGACTTCCCAAAAACACACACTACCCACTGTACCAAATTGTGCCTAAAGTACCAGAAGTTTTACTAGACTTACTTGGTATTTGAAAAGCACCACCTGCTACCCACAATCCATCTGGTCGAGATGCTTTTAACCCCCATTATGAAAAAAGTGAGTAATGGGTGTTTGGGGAGAGTCTAGAGATGCAAGTTCAAATCCACCTATTTTCATAACATTCTCTTATAGATACAATGTGATTTCATTATACCTACAATGACAAGTGTTTTGTTAATACTAAAGACTTACTTCCTTATTCTTTGAAGGTGCTGCCTCTGTCTCTTCACTGGCATTCTGCTTATTAGAATCCCTGAAAAACAGATAATCTCAGATATTATTCATACTTCACATTTAAAAATTAAAAATTTTCATATTTTTAAAATCAGAAAAATATTTAATTTAAGGCAGCATAATCATAACTTCTAGACACGGCCAATATTTGGATACACACGAAAAATGTAAACAATTTCCTATTGCCATGCAAATCTTTTCCATTGTTTACTCAATGAAAACAGTTATTGAAAAACAATAAACGCAGTTTACTCAAGAGATTGATTCTTGGTTCAGTTCCCATGCAGGATAAAACATTTGGCCACATTTTCTTACACCTGATGCCTCTGCCCACTCTAGCAGTAAATTGGTACTCAGGAATTACTAAACCGTTGTGTATAGTATTCAGAGGTGGTCAGTCATTGTCCTGGGGGACCTTACATCTGATGCTTGTTCACCTAGCAGCAAATAGGTACCAGAGAGTTGGGTAACTGATATTGACTGCATCCTGGAAAAGGTCAGTTGTTGACCTATGGGAACCCACTGTAGATAAGCATAACATCTTCCTACTTTTAGAAATGGGTAACCATAACAGCACACATCACTGAACGTACTAAGATCTCTCTCATACAGTCCTACCCTGCCTTATTCTCCAAATTTTCAATGTAATTCTATCTGCAATTATTCTTTCTCATTTCACATATCCACAATTCAACCCATCGCTATTCTTAATGATATTTTCCATCTTCAGTACTGTTTAATCCATCCTTATTTTTAAACTGTTTATGTAAAATTCAATTTATCCTCATTCTCTATCTTGTACTGTCTCCACTCGATCATCCGGACTATATGGGAAGGACCCCCAGCCGGATTATCACATTTTTCGGATAATGGTACTTTTTCACCTACGAGTCGAAAAGTGACCATTTCCAACTATTTTTATACTACAAACAACATAATTTGAATTGCCTTGCCACATACAATTATTAAATATTCAACTAGAAACCTCAACTTACCTTGTTGGTGTTCGTCTTCTTGATTGATGCCACACATCTTGAAGTTAAAAATTCTTAACAATTTACGTAACCTATACTAACACAACACTAAAATTAACACTTAAAATTACTGTACAGTTCATTAAGCTAAGTTAGTTTTGACTGCCAGCTGCTGAAGCCTCACTGGTTGAGGGCATTTGGGTTGCCTGTGAGGCCTCACTTGTTGAAGGTGCTTGCTTGCACCTCACTTGTTGAAGCGCTTGCATGCCCTCACTTGTTGAAGGCGCTTGGCTTGCCTGTGACGCCTCACTTGTTAAAGGCGCTTGCTTGCGCCTCACTTGTTGAAAGCGCTTGGCTTGCCTGTGGCGCCTCACTTGTTGAAAGCGCTTGGCTTGCCTGTGGCGCCTCACTTGTTGAAAGCGCTTGGCTTGCCTATAATGCCTCACTTGTTGAAGGAGCTTGGCTTGCCTGTGGCGCCTCACTTGTTGAAAGCGCTTGGCTTGCCTGTGGCGCCTCACTTGTTGAAAGCGCTTGGCTTGCCTGTGGCGCCTCACTTGTTGAAAGCGCTTGGCTTGCCTATAATGCCTCACTTGTTGAAGGAGCTTGGCTTGCCTGTGGCGCCTCACTTGTTGAAGGCGCTTGGCTGCCTGTGACGCCTCACTGTTTGAACAACACGTAACTTGTCTTTAATTGCTAGGACAATCTTCTTCCTCTTAACACTTCCAGAACGATTGATGCTGCTACCAGACATATTCTTGGCCAAAAATGTTCAAAATTACTATGAAAATTAAGAAAGTTATTTAAAAAAATATTTCACTAATGGCGCAACACTGTGAGGCCGCACTGGTTGAGGCGTATAACTGTGACTTGTCTTTAATTGTTAGGACAACTTTCTTCCTCTTAACACCTCCAGAACGATTGATGCTGCTACCAGACATAGTCTTGGCCAAAAATGTTCAAAGTTACTATAAAAATAAAAAAGTTATTTAAAAAAATATTTCACTAATGGCGCAGCACTGTGTATAACACGAGGGACGGACGCACATGGGTTGACCAGTGTTGGACAGGTCCACTTGGGGAAGCCATAACGCGTTATGTAGGCCGCCAGGAGGAAAAAAATTCACAATATTTTTTAAGGAAACTTCAGCCTGTGCACAATGCTTTTAGGAAACTTATTTATTTGTTATTACATAATTACTAGTAGTTATTTTATTTGTTTTTGGCTATGATTAATTGTTCTAAAATTAATGGTAATTCCTGTACCCAGGTAGTCCCTCCTGACGCACCCCTCCCACCCTCCCAACACCACCCACCCACCCCACCTACACCATGCGCCTCGAGTCTCGGGCAGACGGGATTAATACCGTATGGCCTGCCTCATGTTTTCATATACGGACAAAGGCACGATTATCTGGGGGACTGACCAGATAGTGTAATTTCTGCAGAAAACCTGCTTTAATCCGGTCCCTGTGGCTATTTTGGCCGGATATTGTGATAACTTTATCCATTCACGATTTTGGCCGTATAAGGGCGTTTTTCGGATGTTCGAATCCCGGATAATCGCGGGGTTACAGTATATACCATTCTATCTAATCTTATACCCCCCATATTTCAGATACCTTGATCCCACAATCTAAGCGAGTTCGGGAAGCACAAATTTGTTTTTAATAAGAAAACCTCTGAGTGTGGTGTGGATTACACATGCATAATATGTAGTGTGTACAGGGACTGGGTTGGTGTTGAGCAAGAAGTTGCAGCACATGAGCTATACAATGTGCACATGCACAGTCTCATGTGCAGCACATCACACTACTCTTGTGTTTCCCTTGTGCACACCCGTTCACTGCTTGCCTTCCTTTCTTCTTACATTATTAATATAATTTTATTATATGTCTTACAAAATTGATATAATGTACCATGGTTTAATGTTACTTGAACCACATTATTAGAAAACTGGCACTCAGTCCAATTTTGTTCCCTGCTGCTAACCCTGACGTGACATTTCTCATCAATTGACGGTTTTCACTCTAAAAATTTAAAAGCATTCAGTTCTGTTTATATATACAGTACTGTATCTTTAATTACTGAGACTGAACATTTCTATGATTATCATCAAATTGACAAAGCTTTTATACAAATTATTAGATATACTCAAAGAATAAAAAATTAAGTTGAGAACATTGAAACTGAATCCCGAGTTTCACCTTGGGATCTGAGAATGCACATCTGAGCACAATACTCCACCTTAATTAATTTTTCAGTCATCTTAGTGTACAGGAGTCTTGGAAGATATATGGAAAAAAGGCTAAGACAGTTCCAATCTGCAAAAATGGTAGCAGGGAACACCCTCTTAATTATAGATCTGTATTGTTGACAAGCATAATAATCAAAACATTACAGTGAAAACATTAGACAAAATAATTAATACCAAATGGGAAAAACACCTGAAGAGAAATTATATAATATCAGACAGGATGGTTTTCAAACAGGAAGATCCTGAATAACAAATCTACTTAGTTTCTATGATATAGTCACAGAGGATAAATCTGAACCTAAAATAGGCTTTTGTCACAGTCTCACATAAGAGGTTGTTCTGGATAGAGAACATATTGGAGGAGTGACAGGGAGACTTCTGACATTGATGAAAAAATTTTGGACAGAAAAATGGAGGCAATGTATCAGACTAGAGAAATGTTACTAGAGGACTATCAGAGGGCTCAGTTCCAGCAACTGAAACGTTCATTGTCTATATAAATAATCTATCAGAAGGAATATAGAATTATATGAACATTTTTGCTGATGATGCTAAGCTACTAGAGAAGATAAGAAACATTAAATGATTGTCATGACTTACTAGAAGACCTGGACAAAATAAATACAGTATATGGAACAACACATTGTAAATAGAATTTAATGTTAACAAATGCCACATTATGCATGTGGAATGAAAGAAAATAGGTCACACAATATACAAATTTTGTGAAAAAGCTTTAAAGAATTCTGATAAAGATATATGGGAGTGGTTCTAGATAGAAAACAGTCACCTAAGGCCCACATAAAAACATTGTGCAAGGAGCTTATGCTACGCTTTACTATTTTAGAATCGCTTTTAATACATGGACGGCAAAGGTGCAAAGACATGCAACTAAATGTCCTGAAAAAACAAGAGCTACTAAGAGAGGTTAGACATTAAATATACCAAACTTACAAGATAGAAGAAAAAGAGGTAATAATCTTTATACACAGGAACAAGATAAGTGAGGTGGTAGTGGTAGAGGCCAAAAGCATCAGTAGTGTCACATCAATTTAACGTTACTCAGGCCCATTTTTCATACTGGGAATCATGAATCACAAACACCAGCATTTCAGGGCAACTCTACAACTACCGCAACTGATAACATCTGATTACTGAAATATTTAAGGTTAACACACACACAAATTAACTGTTATAAATAGCAACATGCGGTCCCAGTCTACATACCGCTGTTTGAAGGCTGAATCAACGTGTGGCTTGACACCATCGAAATCCATGTCTGATAGTTCCTTCTTTTTCTTAGTAGCTTCATCTTCAGTTGCAAAATTCATATAACACATCCTGCAAAATAACATTATTATTTCTGTTATGCCTGTACCTATATATATTTTTAGTTTAACAAATTTTTTGCAAAATACTATACTACTGCACTGTATTTATTTGAAGAAGACTGTGGGAACTGAAAATTCAGCCTCCAACACCAAAATTATGATTTTTTTTTTAAATGACCATAATCAACGATAATTATCAAGAGAAAAACCGCTAAGCAATTATGACCGTATAGCACTTGGAAGGGGTATGAGGACGGAGTGCAGGAATGGTGCCCAACATTTAGACAACCAGGGATGAAATAACGAGCCTGCCAGATGTAAGAGTACAGGTAGAGCTGTACTCAACAGATACACCTAACCAGTAACGAGTACAGTAGTTTAAAACCTACACGTCTTGTGGGTACATTTCCTACACATTCTCCTACCTCTCCTCTTCAATACTTACTGCACTATTATCCAGTTAGTTGTCAGTTGCCCTGTTGCCTAAATTTGCCATAAGCACAACTCTAAATGCAACTAAACACTACCTTGAGGTGCTTCCAGGGCTAAGCGTCCCCACGGCCCGGTCGTCGACCAGGCCTCCTGGACACTTAATTAATAGCTTATTAATTAATAACTATACTTAATTTCTCACAAAAGTCTTTAACTAGCTATATTCTCCAATATATGTGTTTTACGGTATCCTATGCTGACACTGTTCATAAATTGTCTATTAAACTAATATTTTTGCTAGAATATTTATGTGGCTCCCAAACCAATTAACACTTTCGCTCGGGGATGACGCAGCATTGCGTCATCCGTTTACTGGCGGTAATGCCGGGGATGACGCAGCATTGCGTCATCCACTTTAAAAATTCGCCAAAAATCAGGTTTTTATCCGATTTTTTTGGGACTGGTTTTAAAATGTGCGCCGATATCTTCCCATTTTCTTTGTTGAGCCTCGTGGCCCTCAGGCGGCTTGGCACACGCCGTGGGCCCATTGTCTTTGCTCCACTGTTGTGACCAATGTCGCCTCCCCTCGCATCTCAAACGTGTGAACATTTCGGCTATTTCCCGTGGCTATATTTCTTACTGCGGCTTTAGAAACTATCTACGCTTACTCCACGATGGATAGTAATCATGAACAAAGCCCTTCCAGGAAGAAAATTGCGAAAGAAAGGCTTGAAAAGGGTGGGAATTGGGAGTGTAGCAGGAAGGCCTCTGAGCACTCACTCACGGCTAACGCGTGGCCCGTCTTCAATTCGTCGGCGGTTGGAGCGTGACCAGGTTTTTTTTTTTATATGCTAATGTTCCTCTAGAGAATTTTATTACGAACCCATTGAGACCAAAATGAAAGACCTAGGACAAAAATTGAGGTGACCAGAGTGAAAATAGTGAAAACATTTTATCCCGTTTGCGCGCTCCCGGGTAACTCGTTCGCACTTTCTCTGTTTGCTGTGGGTAATTAGCCGGGCTTTTGGAGTTTATATGCATTTAGTGCTGTAGAGAATTTTATTGCGAACACAATGATACCAAATTTAATCTCGTAGAAGGAGAATTGAGGTGACAAAGTTGAAGAGAGTATAGACTTTTCGGAATTAACGCGCGCTTCCGTGACACGCTGGGGCCCATATCGCCCTGTCGAGGGGTGGCGCGCGGGGTGAGCGAAAGTGTTAAATAAAACTAAATTTTATTTGATAGATTTCAACTATTTTAATTTGTTGATGAATCTATATGAAACTACAGTATGTCCATTCCTCAAGAACAATGCTCTGTTTTGTTATTTACAGTCTAAAGTAGCTATCAGGAGAAGACACCAAGCTGAGAAGACTATTTAGCACCGTTTGTGTTGCAGGATACTCAAAGTCATAAATACCACTATGAGAACAAAAAGAAATAAGGTGAACAATATCAGAGATACTGAACGTACACTCTAGAGTACAACCACTCTAAAATCCCCTCTAAACACCCAAGCAATCCACGAGTCGGCAAGCCCGACAACATTCAAGAGTAAATGTCTTAAGTCACCTGTATTAATCATAATCACTTTTCATACATTTAAGTCTTGAATAAATATTTATTAGTAAACATCTGTTCAATCCATCAACATCATTACTAATGATTGATAAGTTGTCCATGGAAACAAAATAAACCTCTACAACTCAAAATATATAATTACTTTGAGAATCTCTTCACAGGTTGATTCAGCGATTGAACTTAAGATAAATGTTGAGAATACCACAGGCGGCCAGTTGCCTCCTCTTCCTCTCGTTTGCATGAGCGGTGTTGCTGCAACGGATCCATAGTGATGTGTGCTCGCGGGACGAGTTTGGCGTTAGCTGTTTTTTCAGCAACAAAACTGATAACATGATAACATTGGTTATGGCACATTCACCCAGGTTAACTCAACATCTTGCCCCCAAACTAGTTTTGGGTCCAGTCTAGAAAGTGTTGTTGATTTATGGAACAGATTCCAATTTAACTCAACAAATGTGGGGTTCTGGATTGGTTCAAGCAAAGGTTAAGACAACAAATTATGGAACAGGTTGCAGTTTAATAACAGCTGTAGGGTTGCTGGATTACTTCAAGCAAAGGTCAAGACAAATGTGGGTGTGACTGGATACAACTAGCACCTTGCCCAACCACTTGGGCTGGACGGTAGAGCGACGGTCTCGCTTCGTGCAGGTCAGCGTTCAATCCCCGACTGTCCAAGTGGTTGGGCACCATTCCTTTCCCCCGTCCCATCCCAAATCCTTATCCTGATCCTTCCAAGTGCTATATAGTCGTAATGGCTTTGCGCTTTCCCCCGATAATTCCCTCCCTCCCTTACATGAACCAATAGGCTTTCTGAAATCACGTTTATTTTTATGGCATGCATTAAATTTGAGATAATAACCAAACAACCTAATTATTTTGCATAATATTAATTGAATATTAGTTACATGTTATAAACTGAATGGGTCAGATTATTTAGTTATTATCAGTAGTCTAATAAACCACAGCCTAAAGAGTGTTGCTACTTTTAAAGGAAATTAAACCAATGCAAAAAAAATAACCAAAAAACTATTTCCTTGACATTAACCAATGTCATGAAGGATACCAATAATCTGGGCAACGTTCAACACACTACCAATAAAACTTACTTTCCTAATCTTATCTCCGTAGCAATTTTGCCCACCCTCAGCAGCTCTGATGCTATGTCAGCCGTGATCACACTGGGGAAGAACAGGAACACACCACACGGATCCTTTTCTCTCTGTATTGCACCAAACAAGAAATAATTTTACAACAGGTCAAATTATATATAAACAAACAAATTTACCTATCTTCCTTTCTTTGTTTCTTATTGGAACTTAAAAGTTTACCCTTAACCCTTAATAATTAAACAGTTCCAGTCTATTTGTCATTACTGCCTGCTAGAATTGCCATGTGCAATTTTGTTAAATTTGTTTTGTGAAGTAATTTTTGTTGTGCACACCACAACACAGGTCTACTGATTAGCTGAACCATTTAAGGGGGCGTCTGGTTGGCATCTGAGTCCAAAAATGCAAAAATGAAAACTCATTCGATTTCAATCAAACTTTTTTGACAAGTTCTATATGAAAAGTATTTCATCTGGTCCACGTTTCAGCATTGTAGCATAAATAGGAAGGGAGAAAAAAAAATATTGAAGTAGTTGTGAAAATTATGCAAAAATGGTCAAAATCGATTATCAATCAAAAGTGTCAACTGAAATCATAACTACAACTCTTTGCTATCACAATAGCATATATTAAACAAATATTATTATTAGTTTAATTGGAAAAAAATTTTAAGGAAAAAAAAAAAAAAAAAGGATTTTTTTTTTTTTTTTTTTTTAAATATTTTTTTTTTTAATTTTTTTGGGGCGATTTGCATCAAACTTACACACCTGACTGTACGTAAGCCTATCTGTAAGGATGCCAATTTTGGAGAAAATTGGTTGATGTCAAACCCAGCCACAGATTTTAGAACCTTAGACTTTATTCATTTCTGTTTTTTTTTCAATTGACACAAACGTTTACAAAACTCATTCTTTTTTTATTCAATTTACATGAAACTTACACAGTATATGTGGAGGGCATGTCTCTACATTGGGGGGCTTTCATTTTTCTCTAAGTTCATTTATTGATTTTATAATAGCAATAAACATGCCATATTTGCAAAAAAATTTTGGGGAACTTTGAACATTTGTATTAGGAAAACTAAAGATGTTTTGGAAATTCTAAATCCCCAAATCCTTTATTATATGCTAATGTGTCAGAAAAGTGTCACAGAATAATTTTATCTGAAACGTGTGTTCTGAAGTGTGGACTTGAAAATGCGTAAAAAACGTTAAAAAAAAAAAAAAAAAAAAAAAAAAAAACTCCCTTTCTATTTACGCTGCAGTACTGAAACTTGGGACAATTTAAGCACTTTTCATATACAACTAGAAAAATAATATTGGTTGACATTGAACAACTTTCATTATAATAACCAGACGCCCCCTTAAGGAAGGCAACATAGTAGACGTGGGATCACGTGATCATTTCAAGCACAAGTTAGACATAAGAATGGTTTAGGAGGGACCGAAGCGTCGTCGTCTCCTCATCTTCTGGTGTGTGATTTAGTCTTCAAAAATGAATGAGTCTGGGTGAATATATATATATAAGCTGAATAGTACAAGCCAATAGGCCTTCTGCAATTTCTATTATTCATATGTTCAGTCAAACCTAGACATCTTGGCTGACACCAGAAAGACTATAGTACTTATAAGAATGATGAACATATTTCCATGTTGCTTTTGAACACCAAGTTCTAGGAATGTAACAGAGGAAGCAAAAAGTTCTAAAAACCAATTATAGTAGTGACATACAAATCCTCCACTAAATGACAACAGACCAAGGCAGGAGTATGACAAACAACATAGCAATCTATTACTATAATAGAAATGGCAGCTTTTGTCACCTATAGGAATGTATCCTGACTATTAACAATCATTATGAGCCAATTGTCATTTCTTGATCACTTTGTCCATTGCAATTAATCTCTTGACAATTTCCATCATTGCTGCCCAGTTTGCATACCAATAATGTTAATGGTTATGGATGTAAAGGAGTTAACCAGGACCCGTGAAAAACTTTACTAGATCTTTGCCATTGCTTACTATGTGATGAAATTATCATGTACCAGCAAGCCAGTTATCATCAAATGATACTGCATCAATGCCTGGACAACATATATATTGTCAGGTTAGGATATATTAGCTTAGGTTAGGCTGTGTTTGGCTTGGATGGGTTACATTTAGTTAATTTGGGCAAAATTAAAAAGGTTTTAAAAACCATTAGTGAACAATCTTGTGGATGAATCGACTTATATCCAACTGTACGCCCAGCATGGCACTCACCATATCATCAGCGTCTCCTCTTCCTTTGAATGCTCCTCTTCCTCTACCTCCACCTCTTCCTCCTCGTGAGGCAACTCGCTTCTCTTTCTTTTCTTCTTTCGGAGATGTGCCATTGGCATCAGAAATAACACTCGTCACCTCACCATCTGCCATTGCTGTAGTTTTTTAATTAGCTTGGATCCTTGCTTAAACTAGAACAAAAAATAGTTGAGGTAAGATTAAATTCAAATCAATTCAATAGCTATATTCATAAATGTCTGTTTGGTACATTAATAGTTGGGTTAGATTACATAAGTATACAGTGAATTATTGACCTAATTTTTAATTTAATTTTAGTGGAGGGAGGGAGGGAGGGAGCTATCAGGGGAAAGCACCAAGTCATTACGACTATATAGCACTTGGAAGGGGGTCAGGATAAGGATTTGGGATGGGACGGGGGAAAGGAATGGTGGTCAACCACTTGGACGGTCGATTATTTACCGAAGAGTGTCATAATAACAACATATCTGATGAGAATATAATTTATAGGACTAATATACATTAATCATTCAATGGATTTACAAAAAAAAAATCAAACCCCTCACCACTCTCAATCAACAGATTCTGGGGTTATTCTGGATCAAAATCCTTCCCAATACACAGTTCATGCAACATAGATCTGACTTTCATAAGACTCAAAATGCCTGTCAGTAAGCCACCTCTTTGTGACAGTAGTTCCTTCAAAATATCCATTATCCAGCTGGGGTTCTCCCCACTTTCTCTGCTGACTAGTTGTTTTATTCTATCGTGTATACTACCTGCTGCACCATTATATACATCACTTCTTCTTACATTGTATTTCCTGACACTTAGATTTATATTTCTGGAAAATTTGGGGAAGCCAGTGAAGTGAGTGCCTGAAAAAAGAATTGAGTTTAATAGATGGATGATTCCCTTCAGACAAAAGAATATCATTTGTTTGAGAAATTTCAAAAGGAGTTTATAGGGTTAAGATCTAAGGGGTACAGATTGCTGGTTAAAACTTCTTTAATGGGTGCTCTGTCGTGCAGTCAGTTCACAACCGAAAGCCCAATGAGCATGGGCTGGTGAAATTTATCCCAATGGGAGGACCTTTGAGAACCCACTTCCTTCCTGTCCCTGTTGAGGCCACTAGAGATGGTAGCCATTAGGTAAAGTCAGGTAATGACCACATGACCTTGCTTGAAACACTATGCGTGTTAGTGGTTTTGCAAGAATATAAAAACTTCAATATTATGCACTCCCACAAACCCAATGTATGTGTACTCCCACAAGCCCCAACATATTCAAGTACACAATATGTACTCCCACAAACCCACGGGGAGGTGTCTTTCTAATACATTCATCTTGTGGTTTATACAAGTTTGTCTTCACAATTGAGGTTTGAGTTCTTCTCTATAGTGAATTGATTAAATGAAAACAAATTCTGATTTGTGACCACCAAGTGCTATCGGGTTGTTGGGGGAAATAGCCTCGGCTACCAATGACTTGAATAGTCTGATAGTCATGCGGTCAGAATACTCGACTCGTTAGTGGGTTTTAAGCTCCTGGCAGTCAAAGGGTTGAACATAGGGTATAAGGGTATGTGTGTATTATATATATATATATATACTGTATATATAAAATAAACAAGCTCGGGTAATGGGCACAGGTGAAGGGAGACATGATTGAGGTCTTCAAGTGGATGAAGGGTATCAACAGGGAAGATGTGAGTAAGGCCTTGATCTAGATGGACTGGCAAGCCCTCTGAAGTAACTCAAGCTTATGTCCTTATGATAAGTAAGAGAAAACACTGTAGTGACCAGTAGGATCTGTGCGGACCTGTATCACCAGTAAAATTATGAGGGACATCACACCATGTGCATGCCTAGGTTTGGTTAGGTCGAGTTTGTTTAGAGAGTAGCAATAACATATAGGTCAGACCCTACTTGTGCTCACAGCCACGAGTTTGATGAATTGATGAAAAAAATTTATGAAAAAAACCAGAGCAGTTTTCACCAATAAGCAGTAGATTATTACCTGGTGTAAAGGCAGTATTTGTTGTGGTTTTAACACCAAAACTCTTCTTATTGATTTTAGTGTTCAGTAAAATCAATATTTTACCGTTGGCTAGAAAAGGAAAATACTGTATAAAGAAGTCAACCCTGACACTAACACAAAACTACATTGGTGAGCAGTGTTATGGGACAGATTACCTGCATGATGGCTCAGAGGGCAAGTAGCATGCTCTCTTGGCATAAGCCAAATTTATCAAGTATTTACATGTCCACATATCAAATATGTACATCTTTTAGTCAATCATGGCAGTTTTGTTTCTCCTTACTGTTGACCAGACCACACACTAGGTGAAGGGACGACGATGTTTCGGTCCGTCCTGGACCATTCTCAAGTCGATTGTGATGAGAAAGATTGATTGATGGAGATTAAGCCACCCAAAAGGTGGCATGGGCATGAATAGCCCGTGAGTGGTGGCCCTTTTAAGCCATTTCCAGTATCAAGAGCTGATACTGGAGATCTGTGGAGGTGCGACTGCACCCTGCGTGACGGGAGATGTATTCCATGGTGATGAGGAAGATGATTGATTGATGAAGATTAAGTCACCCAAAAGGTGGCACGGGCATGAATAGCCCGTAAGTGGTGGCCCTTTTGAGCCATTACCAGTATCAAGAGTTGATACTGGAGATCTGTGGAGGTGCGACTGCACCTGTGTGACAGGAGATGTCTCCCGTGCACAAGTGATGAGGAAGTTGATGCAGGCAATAAATAGACAAGAGAGAGGTGATGAGCAAAGTAAGGTGTAGTAGAGGGGATAGTAGTAGGAATAAGAACTGCAGAAGGCCCATTGGCCCATACGTGGCAGCTCCTATTATAACCACCAAATGAGAAGAGGATAGTAATAGGAATAAGAAGAGGATAGCAAGGGAACGTAAGAGAAAATAATGAACAGAAAAAGAGAGAGGAGAGAAAAAAGGAAAGAAGAAAGATAAATGGAAGGGTAAGCTTATGTTAGGTCACGTTTGTTAGAAAGATTAGAGCATTTGAGTATATACTGTGAAAGGGAAGAGTCCACAGCAACAAAGCCAGGACTCAAGTTCATGTTGGGTACATTGTGTATTAGAGCCGATTCAACAAAACGGCGTCTGTGTAGAGGAGAGGCAGGAAAGATTATTTTAGAGGAAGACCAATCAATAGGATGATTAGAATCCCTCACATGACAGAAGAGAGCATTGTTAGTGTCTGGAGACTTGACACTTTTCTTGTGTTCTTTAAGTCTGTCATTAAGTGTACGGCCAGTTTCGCCAAAGTATTGGAGAGGACAAGACAAACAGGAAATAGAGTAGACACCAGCTGCATTAGAAGCAGGAGTAGTGTGAACTAGATTGCTACGAAGCGTTTGTTTACCGAAAGGCGAGCTTAATGTCAAGAGGACGAAAGGTATTAGTAAAAGTTTTGAGTTCAGAAATGAAGGGAAGGCATAGTACAGTGCTAACTGTACTAGTGTTGGAAGCAGGATGGGAAGAAATCTTGTTTAGCTTGAGAGTAGGCACAGTTGATAATATGCAATGGGTAACCAAGGTGAGAGAATGGTTTGTAGATAAAGGCAACTTCAGAATCAAGAAACTGAGGGTCGCTGAGGCGTAGAGTGCGGAGGAAGAGAGAGACGAGGACACTTTTCTTAACAGAAGGAGGGTGGTAGGAAAAGAAGTGAATGTACATGCCACTATGCATGGGTTTGCGGTAGACAGAGAAAGAGAACCCGGAGACAGAGCGGTGATCGTCAAGTAAAGGAAGGAGGGAATTAGATTCCCTTTCTCCTTACTATATTAAATAGCCAACAAGCTTCAAAACTTCACATCCCAAAGCTTTATTATTCATGCTGCTCCAGAGATCATAAATGCTAATATAGATGCCAGATCATTTTGTTGTTCAAGCATAGGTTACACACATATATGAGAGACAGAGACTGATGTAATATAAACAATAGCTGCCTCCTATTACCCAAGACGCCGCCTGTGGGTTTCCTTAATAATTCCTAGGCACAGGTCGGCTGCCTTGGGTCGCCCTCGCCTACACCAGTTACTCAACACACTCAAAATCTAAATTCCTATATACATTAACCACAAAACTTCCGTCTTCCACACAGGAGTTAGTAAATGTGTGAGGACATGCAGGGTGGCGAGCACAAGGGAGCAGAAACTTGGCGAGCACTTGGCGAGGAGGAAGCGGCAGGCGGCCGCCGCCGACCCGCGCACAATGCTGCCTACACCGCCGCCGCCGCCACATATATCCCCCGCCACACACACATGAACCAAGCCGGAGTCACATATACACCACCAACACCGCGAGCAGTGATGGGGGAAGGGTGAGAGAGGGAAGGCGTGGGTGGTGAGGGGGCGAGGAGAGGGGTTACTTGCTTGGGGTGAAGGTGAGGGCCTGGTGCCGCCTGGGTGAGAGTGTTTACAGTGGGGGCAGCGCGCCTCACCTGACGCGCGACAAGCGCACTCCTCGCTAATATTAAACACTTTATTAAGAAAATATATATATAAAACATGCTACAGTGTAATTTTAATCATACAATATACACACATGAGCATACTATAGGCGTTAATTAATAGGTACAAATCTTGCATATTAAATAAAACCTCTTATAGGGAATGTTAACCTATATATTTATTTATATGGGCAGATATAATTCAATAATAGTATATTGTATAATAAATACTAACATATAATATCCGGTAACACTCTGAGGACTGATTAAAACAACTTGTGCCTTCTGTAATCCTTTCATCGATACCTCCCACAGGATGAGTATGGGGTGCACAATAAACTCTCTCTCACAGGATGAGTATGGGATGCACAGTAAACTATCTCTCACAGGATGAGTATAGGGTGCACAGTAAACTATCTCTCACAGGATGAGTATGGGGTGCACATTAAACTATACCGCTCACAGGATGAGTATGGGGTGCACAGTAAACTACCTCTCACAGGATGAGTATGGGGTGCACAGTAAACTACCTCTCACAGGATGAGTATGGGGTGCACAATAAACTACCTCTCACAGAATGAGTATGGGGTGCACAATAAACTACCTCTCACAGGATGAGTATTGGGTGCACAATAAACTACCTCTCACAGAATGAGTATGGGGTGCACAATAAACTACCTCTCACAGGATGAGTATGGGGTGCTCAATAAACTACCTCTCATAGAATGAGTATGGGGTGCACAATAAACTGCCGCTCACGGGATGAGTATGGGGTGCACATTAAACTACCGCTCACAGGATGAGTATGGGGTGCACAGTAAACTACCTCTCACAGGATGAGTATGGGGTGCACAGTAAACTACCGCTCACAGGGTGAGTATAGGGTGCACAGTAAACTACCGCTCACAGGATGAGTATGGGGTGCACATTAAACTACCGCTCACAGGATGAGTATGGGGTACACCGTAAACTACCGCTCACAGGATGAGTATGGGGTACACAGTAAACTATCGTTCACAGGATGAGTATGGGGTGCACAGTAAACTACCGCTCACAGGATGAGTATGGGGTGCACAGTAAACTACCGCTCACAGGGTGAGTATGGGGTGCACAGTAAACTACCTCTCCCAGGATGAGTATGGGGTGCACAGTAAACTACCTCTCACAGGATGAGTATGGGGTGCACAATAAACTACCGCTCACAGGTTGAGTATGGGGTGCACAATAAACTACCTCTCCCAGGATGAGTATGGGGTGCACAATAAACTACCGCTCACAGGATGAGTATGGATGCACAATAAACTACCGCTCACAGGGTGAGTATGGGGTGCACAGTAAACTACCGCTCACAGGATGAGTATGGGGTGCACAGTAAACTACCTCTCCCAGGATGAGTATAGGGTGCACAATAAACAACCTCTCACAGGATGAGTATGGGGTGCACAGTAAACTACCGCTCACCGGATGAGTATGGGGTGCACAATAAACTACCTCTCCCAGGATGAGTATGGGGTGCACAATAAACTACCGCTCACAGGATGAGTACAGGGTGCACATTAAACTACCGCTCACAGGATGAGTATGAGGTGCACATTAAACTACCGCTCACAGGATGAGTATGGGGTGCACATTAAACTACCGCTCACAGGATGAGTATGGGGTGCACAATAAACTACCGCTCACAGGATGAGTATGGGGTGCACAATAAACTACCGCTCACAGGGTGAGTATGAGGTGTACATTAAACTACCGCTCACAGGATGAGTATGGGGTGCACATTAAACTACCGCTCACAGGATGAGTATGGGGTGCACATTAAACTACCGCTCACAGGATGAATATGGGGTGCACATTAAACTACCGTTCACAGGATGAGTATGTGGTGCACAATAAACTACCGCTCACAGGATGAGTATGGGGTGCACAATAGACTACCGCTCACAGGATGAGTATGGGGTGCACAATCAACTACCTCTCACAGGATGAGCATATATGTAGTGCACAATATATTACCGCTCACGGAGAGCGTATTTGCCTGAATTTACCATAAGGTCTATAACACTAGTGGCCTTGACGAGGACAGGAAGCCGGCGGCTTGTAAGTCCCCATTTGCCATGATCTTTTCATCGTGTATGGGGCACACACTAAATCACTACTGCTCACGGGATGAGTTTATGTATGTGTGTACTTTGCCTAAATAAATCAATATTATTATTCATTCGCAAAGAAATCACAATTGCATGATATATCGATGAGAAAAATCATTTTGGGGGCAATGAGGTGACTTCAACCAGGGTTCTGGTGATTCCCAGACACTTGCCTTAACCCTCAGTGCACAACTGCTACCACTCATAGGATGAGTATGGGGTGCACAACTGCTACCACTCATAGGATGAGTATGGGGTGCACAACTGCTACCACTCATAGGATGAGTATGGGGTGCACAACTGCTACCACTCATAGGATGAGTATGGGGTGCACAACTGCTACCACTCATAGGATGAGTATGGGGTGCACAACTGCTACCACTCATAGGATGAGTATGGGGTGCACAACTGCTACCACTCATAGGATGAGTATGGGGTGCACAACTGCTACCACTCATAGGATGAGTATGGGGTGCACAACTGCTACCACTCATAGGATGAGTATGGGGTGCACAACTGCTACCACTCATAGGATGAGTATGGGGTGCACAACTGCTACCACTCATAGGATGAGTATGGGGTGCACAACTGCTACCACTCATAGGATGAGTATGGGGTGCACAACTGCTACCACTCATAGGATGAGTATGGGGTGCACAACTGCTACCACTCATAGGATGAGTATGGGGTGCACAACTGCTACCACTCATAGGATGAGTATGGGGTGCACAACTGCTACCACTCATAGGATGAGTATGGGGTGCACAATAGTTACCACTCATAGGATGAGTATGGGGTGCACAACTGCTACCACTCATAGGATGAGTATGGGGTGCACAATAGTTACCACTCATAGGATGAGTATGGGGTGCACAACTGCTACCACTCATAGGATGAGTATGGGGTGCACAACTGCTACCACTCATAGGATGAGTATGGGGTGCACAATAGTTACCACTCATAGGATGAGTATGGGGTGCACAACTGCTACCACTCATAGGATGAGTATGGGGTGCACAATAGTTACCACTCATAGGATGAGTATGGGGTGCACAACTGCTACCACTCATAGGATGAGTATGGGGTGCACAACTGCTACCACTCATAGGATGAGTATGGGGTGCACAACTGCTACCACTCATAGGATGAGTATGGGGTGCACAACTGCTACCACTCATAGGATGAGTATGGGGTGCACAACTGCTACCACTCATAGGATGAGTATGGGGTGCACAACTGCTACCACTCATAGGATGAGTATGGGGTGCACAACTGCTACCACTCATAGGATGAGTATGGGGTGCACAATAGTTACCACTCATAGGATGAGTATGGGGTGCACAACTGCTACCACTCATAGGATGAGTATGGGGTGCACAATAGTTACCACTCATAGGATGAGTATGGGGTGCACAACTGCTACCACTCATAGGATGAGTATGGGGTGCACAACTACTACCACTCATAGGATGAGTATGGGGTGCACAATAGTTACCACTCATAGGATGAGTATGGGGTGCACAACTGCTACCACTCATAGGATGAGTATGGGGTGCACAATAGTTGCCACTCATAGGATGAGTATGGGGTGCACAATAGTTGCCACTCATAGGATGAGTATGGGGTGCACAATAGTTACCACTCATAGGATGAGTATGGGGTGCACAACTGCTACCACTCATAGGATGAGTATGGGGTGCACAATAGTTGCCACTCATAGGATGAGTATGGGGTGCACAATAGTTGCCACTCATAGGATGAGTATGGGGTGCACAATAGTTGCCACTCATAGGATGAGTATGGGGTGCACAACTGCTACCACTCATAGGATGAGTATGGGGTGCACAACTGCTACCACTCATAGGATGAGTATGGGGTGCACAATAGTTGCCACTCATAGGATGAGTATGGGGTGCACAATAGTTGCCACTCATAGGATGAGTATGGGGTGCACAATAGTTGCCACTCATAGGATGAGTATGGGGTGCACAATAGTTGCCACTCATAGGATGAGTATGGGGTGCACAATAGTTGCCACTCATAGGATGAGTATGGGGTGCACAATAGTTGCCACTCATAGGATAAGTATGGGGTGCACAATAGTTGCCACTCATAGAATGAGTATGGGGTGCACAATAGTTGCCACTCATAGGATGAGTATGGGGTGCACAATAGTTGCCACTCATAGAATGAGTATGGGGTGCACAATAGTTGCCACTCATAGAATGAGTATGGGGTGCACAATAGTTGCCACTCATAGAATGAGTATGGGGTGCACAATAGTTGCCACTCATAGAATGAGTATGGGGTGAGCGTTAAACTATATAGCCGCCATAATTTATTTTATTTTATTTATACAAGAGTTGTACAGCCACTAGCACGCATGGTTTTGGCAGATCCATAATCCTAATTTTCCCTGGAGTACGACCCGCCAAATCGTTTAACCCCATTTTACTTCTGTAAATTGTACAACCCCATTGTAGCTTCTGTTCACCCAACTGAACAGAATTAAGGGTGAACAGAATTCAATTAAGGATTGACGCCTAGTCAATCCTTCCCGGCGAGGATACGAACCCTGGCCAAAGTGCCCGTGTATTGCCGGGCGAGTGTTTTACCACTGCGCCACGGGGACCTCGCTCTCAGAAGCTACCATCAAGCACTTCTCATTGCGCATTTTAAATAGAATCAAACCGTTCGTAAAAAATATAATATATTTTTTTTAGATATATACAAGAGTTGTTACATTCTTGTACTATTATTTTTATTACTATTACTATTATTATAACTTAAATTATTATTATAACTTAAAGTATTATTATAACTTAAAGCCCCGAAATATTGACGTTTTCTATGCACCGGCCGTAGTAATTATGTGTTATTTGGTTCTGTTTACGGAAAAAATTTGCATTTTTACCGGACTGACGAAATGTGAGAACGGATAGTCCTGTCTAGGACCTGAGGATATTATGGCCCCTCTACGTCATCACCATTTGAACAAACCTAACCTAACCTAACTTAACCTAACCTAACTCAATCAAACTTATTCTTCCCAAATCAAATTGAAAATAACCTAACCTGACTGAAATAAGATACAAAAATGTGGTGTTTTATATATGATATCGAGATGAGTGACGTCAATATGACGTCACAGCTTCAATGCCGGGGGCAGGTTTTGGAGTGTGGTGGCGGAGGCCAGTGTAAACAACACGCCGTAATGACCACGGACCCTCGTCTGGTAAACTTATATATACCTTATATTCTGCTTATTACATGTATATAACAATATGTAGGAGATATAAACAATAAATATGTAATATTAAGGAATCAAAAAGACGTTAGAAGTCATTCAACTGTCCCAATGTAGCTTTATGTTGTTATAATAATAACAGGCCTCCTTGGCGCAGTGGTAAGACACTCGCCTGGTGTTTCGTGAGCGCTTTGGCCTGGGTTCGTATCCTGGCCGGGGAGGATTGACTGGGCGCCAATCCTTAATTGTAGCCTCTGTTCATAGCCTCGGGTCGTATTCTGGGGAAAATAAGGATTAAGGACCTGCCCAAAATGCTATGTGTGCTAGTGGCTGTACAATAATGAAACAATTCCTGTATGTATAAATAATTCATAATTCAATAATTCATTGTGTCGGGGGACAGGAAGCGAGAGTGTATCCATACACGTTAGGCTTATATTGAGGTCCCCCCCCACATGGTCGAATTACTGACCCCGCCCAGGATGTAAACCCACAACAAGCTAACTCCTGGGTACCTACTTACTGCTAGGGGAACAGAGGCATTAGGTGAAAGGAAATGTGCCCAACCATTTCTGTCCCACCCGGGATTCGAACCCAAAATTCTCGATGGTGCTTTGAGAACGAACCCGACTACTATCGGGACTCTTTATAGAATGGTCTATGGTTGGGTGAGATCTATGGTATTATGTACTCTGTACTATGTACTATCTCCTATGTGTAGATGTGTAGGGTACAGTACTATATGTAGGGTACAGTACTGAATGTAGGGTCTACGCCTCTACGGTACCATTTGTAGGGTACAGTAATGTATGTAGGGTCTGTGGTACTGTATGTAGAGTCTATGGTACTGTTTGTAGGGTACAGTAATGTATGTAGGGTCTGTGGTACTGTATGTAGCTATGGTACTGTTTGTAGGGTACAGTAATGTATGTAGGGTCTGTGGTACTGTATGTAGAGTCTATGGTACTGTTTGTAGGGTACAGTAATGTATGTAGGGTCTGTGGTACTGTATGTAGAGTCTATGGTACTGTTTGTAGGGTACAGTAATGTATGTAGGGTCTGCAGTATTGAATGTGGTGTACAGTACTGTATGTAGAGTCTATGGTACTGCATATAAAATACAGAACTGTATGTAGGCTATGTAAGGTGTGTAGTACCATATGTAGAGTGTATGGTACTGCTATCCTATGTGTAGCATTTGCTTCATAATTTGCATCACCATTAATTACAACTGTAGATAATTACACAGACAATTTTAAAATGCACTTAACTTTGTATATATACTCTGATGCACGGGTGCTTTCAAATCGTATACAGGTGCTTTTACAATGCTTGGTTTCTAATGTTATAAAAATGTACAGTATATTCTGTATAATGTTAGGTTAGGGTAATGGAGGGACCATTGACAAGTTGCTGGCTTCCTGTCCCCATTGAGGTCACTTGAGTTGGTGGCCGTCAGGTGAATTCAGGTATGCATTGGGGCCATTGGAGAAGGAGTTCCTCTGATAAATCTAGGTACCTATCAAGGCTACCATCTCTGGTGGCCCTTGGGTAAATTCAAGTTCGGTTAGGTTGGCTTAGGGTGGGTTGGTTTTAAAATTCTTTGGTAGAATGGTTTTGGAAAAGTTACTTATGCTCCCTAATACAACCCAACTTTACCTAATCTTACCTAACTTATAACTACCTAATCCAGCTTAACCAAATGATATTCATAGTTTTATTAATCAAAAAACAATCTCTGCTAAATACCTATGTACGAATCCACCGTACCTCAATGGGCACAGTGGTGACATTAGAGTTTAAAATAGGAATTTTATACTTTTAGTTTATGTGCTGTAATAGTTTTGCTTACATTTTGCTCATAAATTCAAAATAAATTTTGTAAAGTATTTGGTTTAGTTTGGTTTAGTTTAACTTTGGTTTAGAAAGTTGTGTATTAGAGAGGTCACTGGAGCTGTAACTGTTTACATAGATTTTTGTTTCATTTGTTTGCAGATGTGTGCATTGGTTTACTGAAAGATTGTAGGCAACGTGTTGCAGCAACATGCACCCTGATCTTTCTCCACATTTACACACAGATGAATGCAACGAACTTATATCTAAACTTCACGCCTGCCACAAAGAGGTATGCTTGTGCTTCACCTAAATTTTAAAATTCCTAACCACCAAACCTGTAGATGCTAAGACATTTCTTGAGTTTAATATTTCACTGGAAAAAATGCTCAGGAACAATGAGGGGGGGGGGGGGGAGGACCTTTGACAAGCTGCCGGCTCCCTGTCTATGTTGAGGCCACTACAGATTGTGGACCATGATAAATTCAGGTAAATACAAAATAAACAAATGTTCTCACTAGCAAAAAATCTTTGCAGGGGTACATGTACTGTATATTATCCTAAACAGTGAAATATTTTTCCACACAGGGCTAAAGTTCACCCCCCCCCCTGCAAGCACAATTAGGTGAGTACAATGCAGGTGTTGGGTTGGGCTTTGCATGGTAATACACACTATACAATATATATTTTTTGTTTATTTCAGAACACGTTCTTGAAATTCGTTGGTATTTGCAATGACATAGACACAGCTGTGTGGAAGTGTTTGAAGGCAGAGGTAAGAACAGCTGCACCCTTGCAACTTGCTTGCTAGGGGAAGCTTAATAACATGCCAAGGTCATTCATTTCTTCAACTTTTATTTCAAGTCAGTATTTCCTTGGTATCGTATCTTGGTTCATTTTCTTTAGAGCCTGGATATTATTCATATAAGTAGTAAGTTCAACCCAAATATCTTTAACAAAAAAAGAAGTGACATTATTTTGGTCCAGCAGTGCTGGTTCGATTATGTCATACTGCCTCAATATTTATTAATAATTTCATCATGTTATTGTGATTTTCAATGTGGTCACCTACCAGTCTGGAGCCTGACTGCTGGATGGACAACGCTTCGGATTCGTAGTCCTGAGGTTCCGGGTTCGATCCTCGGTGGAGGCGGAGACAAATGGGCAAAATGTTTCTTTCACCCTGATGCTCCTGTTACCTATCAGTAAATAGGTACCTGGGAGTTAGACAGCTGCTACGGGCTGCTTCTTGGGGGGTGTGTAACAAAAAGGAGGCCTGGTCAGGGACCGGGATGCGGGGACACTAAGCCCTAAAATCATCTCAAGATAACCAAGATAACCAGTATTTATGGTTTACATTACAGAGCTTAAGCTTGCTGTATCTCATTACTCTTTGCTTATTTATTGTATTTATTCTGAGATTTGTATGTTTTTTGTGTATGGGTATGCACCTAAGTGTGGTTCTCTAATTGTATATTTGGGGAGCGAGTTTCAACTACTGTACTATGTACCACTGTTTAACTACTAATCAACCAGGGTCATGTCTCCCATGGGTACTGTATACTGTATGTCATGATCAAGTTCCTACTGTCTTGTTGATTTTTGTGATATTTAGTTCTTTCAGCCTATCCTTTTTGTATATCTTGAGATGATTTCGAGGCTTAGTGTCCCCGCAGCCCGGTCCTCAACCAGGCCTCCTTTTTTATTACACCCCCAAGAAGCAGCCCATAACAGCTGTCTAACTCCTAGGTATCTATTTACTGCTAGGTAACAGGAGCATCAGGGTGAAAGAAACTCTGCCCATTTATTTCCACCTCCACCGGGGATCGAACCCGGAACCTCAGGACTATGAATCCGAAGCGCTGTCCACTCAGCTGTCCGGCCCCTATAAGTCCTTTTGCTGGCAAAATGATGGCAAATATCTGGACCTTCTTAAATTTTAATACATAAGTGTATAGAGTTTGTAAATGGGATTTTAGAATCACTAGTGTAGAGGAATGAACTCTTATAACACTGCCATCCATGAAGAGCCACATATCTATGGATCATCTTCAAGTGTGCATTCTACCCCGGAATTGTATACTGTATATTTTGGTTTGTGATATTTACAAAGCCAAACAACACCAGACCACCGGAGCTAAATGTGTGTGATTGTTATTGAAAGACTTTTGTTATCACGCAAAAAGTTGAGTATGGATTTGAAGAAAAATATTTGTCCAGCCCATTTTTAATGTTAGTACAGTATTACTCTTAATTATTTATCCTTGTTGGCTATTCTACATAAATGCCATACAATTATAATTAAGTATTTAACCTCATTGGACCAAAATATTTTGCCTATACAGGATCTCAACTATTGTTACAAAGCGTGTCATGTTTGATTGGGCAATATTAAATATTTTTCTGAATCAAGATTGCAATGCTTTTTGATCATTTGAACAACTTTCATGATGGCGATCTCCAACGGTGGTACATTGTGAGTGTCTTGTGTAGACATTGGTGTGTACCAGTGGTTCACACAAGTGTTACGTTCCGATTGCAATCTATATGATAATTTTATATTTTTCTCCTTCCAAGACAGAATCAATTATGTGACTGGGTACCATTCTTCACTCTTTCCTCATATACTGTACCTTGGCAATGCTGTAGTCGTACTGGCTTAGTGCTTTTGCTTTATAATTACCTTACCTCTTTTTCTAAACAGGTTTCATAACCTTTACTTCTTAAGTCGATGTTTCATCTATTTTAATCAGCACTCAACCCTTCCAATGTTTCTTCTGCCATTGTGGCCAAAACTGTACACAAAATTCTGTGATTGGAGGCACAAATGTAAGGTTTGAGGATGTCTCCTTTGAATAAGACTTTGGTACCTAGTAGATCTGTTGTTTGGCTTGAAATTGTTAATATCTTATTACTCTAGTCTTTTTAATTATTGGGGATTCCTATGTAGAGATATCTTATCATTTAGTCATAATTTTATTTACCCATTAATTTTTTCTTTAATTTTATTGAGGTTTATTTTGAGTATCTCAATGCCTTTAAAATCTGTATAATGCACAGTATAGTATTGAGGTGTTGATATTAAATACTATACTGTACTAATATTTGACAAAATATTTAATTAATTAAAACTTTGATTTATGACTTTAATGTCTATTTTTATTTTATCAGCGCTTACAGAGGCGTGCAAGCAACAAAGCAGCAGGGGAAGAGATGCGGAAGAAGGTATTTGCCAAGCTTGATGAAGGATTTTCCTGGAAGAATATGTAAATTGTAGCCTTTAAGTATTCTTATTCAACAACACACTTGAACACATCTGTATTAAGTGGTGTTACAATTCGTAATTCTCTGGATATTGATGTTCTTCAGCTTATTTTGAAATCAAACATTAACGTGTAACCATGGGAAGTTTTGTAGAAGGTAGCATTGAGGAGACAGTCATGCTGGATCTTAAATATCCAAGTGTGAGTGAGAGATATTTTACAAAATATTACTTCATACCAAAGGAAAGGAAGAGAATAGAAAACTGCAACATTTTGATTAATGATGAAGACCAAGATTCATCTGCAGAGAACAGTAACAATGAGACTGATAGTAATGTTATCATTGAAGAAAAAGGGCTCCATCGTCATCAATCTGGTTCGTTGAAACTCGGTGAGGAGCAAGTTTCATCAAGCCCAGATAGCAGTGGACATACATGTGTTATGGTACATACCAATAAGCTGTGCCTTATAACTCTTTCACATCATCACCCTGTGTTGGCTGAGAAAAAGGAGATCACTGAGGTATGTTATAATTTGTATTTTATCCTTTACCGGGAAACTAGCAATAATATTTATTTTTATATACTGTACTGTAGATGGATACAAGTCACATCGTATACGAGACAGTTTGCCAACAGATATTAAAATCTACTTAACCCAACCCAACCGAATCTAACCTAAGCTAACACTTCCTATCCTAACCCTATACAGTATACAGTTTTGACAATCAGAAAAAGAGCTTTGTTGAATTGTCTTGTGTATAATTTGACCATACTCCACTGTTGATATACAGTACAGGTATTATGTTGAATTATTTTGATTCTTACAACATAGATAAGTAATAATTATTCTGGTACATTTCAAATTTCACTGTGTAACTCGCTTATTTTAGAAAAACTCATTATAATTATTTAATGTCTAAATAGGTAACTTTCCTCATTCAAATATGTGATCTTATTGCCTGATATTGTATTTATTCTTTGACTTATTGTGCGTGTTGTAGTACAGTACTTTCTCCATAGTTCCTTTGTGAAGCATTAAATTTTAAGTAGATTCATTACTTCAAGTAATGTCCACTTCCTTAATGCCACTTCTAAGTGTATTCATTCACAATTCATACTTTGAAAAGGATATAAGAAAAGTTACATTAAAAAATAATAATAAATTTTGTGGTATTTTCGACAGTTTTATTCCCTTCACATGACAGGGAAGCTTGTGAGGAAGTGGTAGATTAACATTGGCTGCAGTAATTGCTCTTTCCAACTGCTCCACTCTGGTTTTTTGCCTGTGTTCTGTTTGGTCAGTCTCTTATTTGAGTGTGTAATCATGCAAGGGACTCTTGGCCCCCTGGTAGTGATGCTGTGACCTGTACGAGAACTGATTCCCATTCTTGGATCATCAAGAGCAAGGGGGGGGGGACACAGCATGTAGATTTCCTTGGGACTATTCTGTGTAGTCTTGTCAGCCCTTTCAGAGTAAGTTCCAGTGAGGAGGGTCTGGTAGGGGGTAGTCATCTTGGAAATTTTTGGTGGGAGTGGACTCGGGATGCCTGGGCCTTTCAGATTGTTACTCATGTTCTAATTTAAACTTGGTCTTCTGATGCGTGTCTGGTTTGGTTTCTGCCCAAAGAATGTTTATTTATCCCTTATTGGAGTTAATTTTATATACAATTACATGTTATTACCTAAGTGTAGTTACAGGATAAGAGCTATGCTCATGGTCTGACTATGTAACTTGGTATATTTTCACCTCTACAAGGCTTTGGGTTCTTCCAAGTGCATAGACTTGAAACTTGGCACAAAATTTTCTTGTCAGGAGAAGACAGTTGAACTAAGATTTTGATTCAGAACTTCAGAAGCTAAGATTACTGTTACGATGAATATTAAATTTGTTTCTGTTGTCAAATTAATTGATCTTATTTGGGGTCATGACCCAAAGCTTAGTACCAAAGTGGTAGTGATTGTTGAATTACGAATGACAACATTTCTAGAAATGCATGCATCCCAGCTATGTGGGTTTGAAAAATGCAAAAGGGCTGTATTCCCTATAACTCAGCACTAAGGTTCTTTATAAGGAAGGAAACGTGAAACTTTGAGGTTCAGTAGGTCGCTCTCGTCAGAGAATTAGTATTGCCTGGTACTATAATGTCCTTATTTATTCTTGTATGCATAATATAGAACAGGAAACATTTAACCAGACAGTATAACATTATAATTAAACTTGACTTTCCCTTTTTAGTTCAGAAAAATATAAAGTTTGTTGTATTTTTAGCTATTAAAACTTAATAAATAATAAGTAGTCTGATGTAGTTTGACCAGTGGAAGAAAATAATGTTGTTATTTTGTTTATTAGACAAAAAGTCACATTTATCTTTATAAACCCCAGGTAAAAACATAAGGAAATGACAACAAAAGAAACATCTGGTTTATATTATGATTCTGATTAAGTGATAATAAATATTATGCGTCACTCAATTCTAACAGTCTTATTTTATTTGTAGGTGAGTTACAGTGTTGGCAAATTTAACAGATTAGAAAACCAAGTGTCGGGTAAGGGTAAACGAGGTGCTCAGCTAATGGGCCTTCAGTCATCTGTGTGTATCATCACGTGTTCTGATGGGACCAGGTATAACATCTTGGCTGGAGTTCAAGGCAAACTTGTTGAGGTGAGCTCTGCTATTCTGTAACTCTGTGACTTCATCCCACCCTGTCATCATGTTTTCAATGAAATCAACCAATTCGTTAATAATTTGAAGTCAAGATTTAAGGGGATTCTATATTTGAAGTCCACATTTGAGGTGATTTACATTTGAGGTCTGGATTTAAAGGGGATCCTCTGTCAGTAGAACCATTCTGGCTCTTATGTTTGATGATTACTTAAGCATGATTTTAATTTTTTCCGTTTTGCTATATTTGCAGGTGAATGAGCGATTATTGACACAGCCCCAACTTGTGAGTAGCCATCCGAATGCTGAAGGCTACTTGGCTGTGATACTGCCCCCACTGAGGAATGGAGACTTCATGCGTAGTAAACTGCTCACTGAGGACCAATATGAACAACTAAATGTACAACATTTGAAAGATAAAGTGAACTAAGAGTGAAAAAATAAATAATTTCATCATTTAAGTTATTGGAAATGTAAACGAAATTATAACTTTTATCATGATTGCCATATATTTCACTAAATTACTTGTACAGTATACAGTATGTATAAAAGAAATAGGGTCGAGTTGTAAGTTACACTTGAAAAATAAAATTTGCTAAGCTCATTTTTTGTCTTTTTCTAGTTCTGGATTATTCCTTATAGGAATGTGAATATTTATTTTCCTGTTTTATTTCTGCATTAGTACACTGCTAGCCATTATATGCAGAATACTGTACTTAATTGATCTCTTCAGATATGAAATACTTATATTTTTTTTTTTTTTTTTTTTTTTTTTTTTTTTTTTTTGAGATATATACAAGAGTTGTTACATTCTTGTACAGCCACTAGTACGCGTAGCGTTTCGGGCAGGTCCCTGGAATACGATCCCCTGCCGCGAAGAATCGTTTTTTCATCCAAGTACACATTTTACTGTTGCGTTAAACAGAGGCTACAGTTAAGGAATTGCGCCCAGTAAATCCTCCCCGGCCAGGATACGAACCCATGACATAGCGCTCGCGGAACGCCAGGCGAGTGTCTTACCACTACACCACGGAGACTGTATATTTATATAAGAATTTGATTATTCATGTATACAAATTGGATTTGTCTCGTCTAGTGATGCCACATTTCTCTGTGCCCACAATAGTATAAGTATGAGGAGAAAGTGCCAAGTCAGTATGCTGACATAGCACCTGGTAGGGATATGATGACAAGGAGTTGGAATATGAGGATGGAGTGAAGGAATGGTGTTCAACCACTTGGACCATTGGGGATTGAACCCCAACCCTGCAAGAAGTGAAGGTGTTACTGTAGACACCTGCAGAGAGTGACAGGTAAAGGTGGGTTGCATCCTGGGACAGATCGATCGGTTGTTGTTCTAGAGGGACATTAACGCTAATACAGTCTTCCTGCCCTCGACTACATGAGAAGCTATAAAAGAGAATTAATCAAACTAGTTGCCGTGAGAAGGATATTAGCTCTTGTGCTATACTTTTGAAATCAATCATATATAATAGGGTAACAGCAAACTGCTGTGTACCATAGGCATGTTAATAAAGCAAAATGAGAGAAAGGTGATTTCAAAATGTCACATGTGATGCAAACAAGAAACAATGGTTTCAAGCTCAACAAGCCACAATGTAGGACAGAAAACAAGAGAAACAGTCCCCGTGGCGCAGTGGTAAGATGCTCGCCTGGCGCTTCGCAAGCGCTTTGGTCTGGGTTCGTGTCCTGACCGGACACCAATCCTTAAGAACAAATCCACAAGGGCCATGATTTCTGTGTGTACCAATCCTTAACTGTAGCCTCTGTTCACCCAGCAGTAAATGGGTACCTGGTTGTTAAATAAATGATATGGCGGGTCGCATTCCCAGGAAAAATTAGGATTAAGGGGCCGCCCACGGGATGGGTATGGGGTGCATAATAAAGAATAATAAAATAAAGGACCTGCCCAAAATTCAGTGAGTGCTGGTGGCTGTATAAGAATGTAAGGACGCTTGAATAAAAAGAAAAAAAAATTACCCACTGGGTTATAAACCCATGGAACCGCCTACCCGCCGAAGCCGTAAATGCCAAACTGTTGAATTTTAAAATCGAGCTGGAAAAAATCAGAGCAAATGAAAGGAACCTTTGACAAATCGCCGGCTACCTGTCCCCGTCGAGGTCACTAAGTGTTAGTGTCAAGTGTATACAGTGAACGTACATAGTGGAGGTGGTAGACTGTATGGATATAACAGAACCCAAATTAGGCTCGAAAGGAACCTGTTTGAAAAAAAACCCTGAAAGGCGGGACCAAAGAGCCGAAGCTCAATCTCTGAAAGTACAATTAGGTGAATACCTAACTTTGTTAATAATAAAAAAAGTAGTACTCACCTAATTGTGCTTGATATATAATTGTTCATAAGATATAAGGATATAAAGGAGATATAAAGTGTTCATAATGTGTAATTATATCAATGTATAGTACATACGTATGTAATCACCATTAAGGATTAAATAATGTAATCAAATTCTCAGTATTTTGTAATAATGAAATATTATTAATTACTAGCCGTGAGTTAATATAAAGGAGCCAGCTGAGAGGCAGGTGATGACGTCACGGCTGTAAACACGCAGAGCCTTATCTCAAGTGAGACAAAAATTATTTTCTTTGTAATACAAACTTGAAAACTGCCCTCACATGCCATGAGCACCATTGTAAACCACTGGTATGAGTGTGTTTATAATGAGGCATTAGTGGAGTGGAGAGGCAGAGTGCCGCTTCTCATATACTTGTGACACTGAGTCATTCATCATTTCTTTTCCCAGTTCCCCTGACACAGGTAGGCCCTAGGCACAGTTTTATGACTATATCTTGTATTTCGTGAACGTATTATAGGCTGGATAGGGAGATATAAACTAGGAAACTAGCTGAGCAGAGTTTTGAAATGGTTTGACGGGATTTTTAAGGTATTTACCTGAATTTACCTGATGGCCACCATCTCTCTAGTGGTCTCAACGAGGATAGGAAGTCTGCGCCTTATCCAAGCCCACCCACCCCCCTCTGCCAGTTATATATGTCATATTATCCCTGGAAGACTGTTAGTGCGACCGTCAAGGAGAAGAAAGTGATAGTGCAGTAATTAAGACTTCAGCTGACCTCTTAAGAGCTATTTTTTTGCCATGGTTTACCTTAAGATGTATGTCTTGCTCACACTGTCGTAGGCTGGATTGTTGGATATATGTCCCCGTTCAAAAGACGGATTTTTAAAACCTAACCGTACCCAACCTGGTTGTTAAACGATTTCGCGGGTCGTATTCCAGGTGAAAAATTTGGATTAAGGACTTGCCCGAAATGCTATCCATGCTAGTGGCTGTACAACAATGTAACAATGTACAGTATATATATAAATAAATATAAAACTATCCTAACCCAAACTAACATAACGCAAACCTAGCCTAACCCAGCCTAACCTAAGCTAATACATCCTAACCTAACTACACTATACACTATATAATTTATTTACGTACAAGAAGGTACAATGGGTTGTGAAAGCACATATGATGGTGATCAAGTGTTAAATTCTTACAAAGCCTTAGAAAGTTACATACTTACATGAGCTCTGTCGAACC
Organism: Procambarus clarkii; assembly: GCF_040958095.1. Lineage (NCBI taxonomy): Eukaryota > Metazoa > Arthropoda > Malacostraca > Decapoda > Cambaridae > Procambarus > Procambarus clarkii. Next base: position 32,247,290 of record NC_091168.1, on the reverse strand, counting down.
ATCTTGTGTATGAGTTGACAGCACTCTTGAACCGTCTTGTGTATGAGTTGACAGCACTCTTGAACAGTCTTGTGTATGTGTTGACAGCACTCTTGAACCATCTTGTGTATGAGTTGACAGCACTCTTGAACCATCTTGTGTATGTGTTGACAGCACTCTTGAACCATCTTGTGTATGAGTTGACAGCACTCTTGAACAGTCTTGTGTATGTGTTGACAGCACTCTTGAACCATCTTGTGTATGAGTTGACAGCACTCTTGAACCATCTTGTGTATGTGTTGACAGCACTCTTGAACCATCTTGTGTATGAGTTGACAGCACTCTTAAACCATCTTGTGTATGTGTTGACAGCACTCTTGAACCATCTTGTGTATGAGTTGACAGCACTCTTGAACCATCTTGTGTATGTGTTGACAGCACTCTTGAACCATCTTGTGTATGAGTTGACAGCACTCTTGAACCATCTTGTGTATGTGTTGACAGCACTCTTGAACCGTCTTGTGTATGAGTTGACAGCACTCTTGAACCATCTTGTGTATGAGTTGACAGCGCTCTTGAACCATCTTGTGTATGAGTTGACAGCACTCTTGAACCATCTTGTGCATGAGTTGACAGCACTCTTGAACCATCTTGTGTATGAGTTGACAGCACTCTTGAACCATCTTGTGTATGAGTTGACAGCACTCTTGAACCATCTTGTGTATGAGTTGACAGCACTCTTGAACCATCTTGTGTATGAGTTGACAGCACTCTTGAACCATCTTGTGTATGAGTTGACAGCACTCTTGAACCATCTTGTGTATGAGTTGACAGCACTCTTGAACCATCTTGTGTATGAGTTGACAGCATTCTTGAACCGTCTTCTGTATGTGTTATCTTGAGGTTATCTTGAGTTGATTTCAGGGCTTTAGTGTCCCTGCGGCCCGGTCCTCAACCAGGCCTCCACCCCCAGGAAGCAGCCTGTGACAGTTGACTAACACCCAGGTACCTATTTACTGCTAGGTAACAGAGGCATAGGGTGAAAAACTCTGCCCATCGTTTCTCGCGGCTCCCGGGATCGAACCCAGGACCACAGGATCACGTGTCCAGCATGCTGTCTGCTCCGCCACCGGCTCACCGAGTGTGTTGACAGCACTCTTGAATGATCTTGTGTATGAGTTGACAGCACTCTTGAACGGTCTTGTGTATGAGTTGACAGGATTCGAGCCTGCTCACTTGGTACACCCAAGCTAGTGCCATAGACCATTTGTCTCATTGATACATCATGATAATGTGATTTCATTGTTCATTATTAGTACTGTATCATTATTACAGTATTATTATTGTTATTATTATTATTATTATTATTATTATTATTATTATTATTATTATTATTATTATTATTATTATTATTATTATTGTTATTATTATTGTTATTATTATTATTATGATTATTTTTTTATGGCAAGCTAAATGAATGCCATCAAATATTGAATGTTCCCAACATGGCTTGCATTCCAAAATGGGCAGTGACAGCAGTTGGATCATATGCAACCAAGGGGCCCAGTAGTACAGTCGGGTTCGTTCTCGACGCACAATTGAGAATTCTGGGTTCGAATCCTAGGTAGGATAGAAATGGTTGGGCATATTTCTTTTAACCTAATGCCTCTGTTCACCTAGCAGTGAGTAGGTACTCAGGAGTTAGTCAGCTTGTGGTGGGGTTGCATCCTGGGCGGAGTCAGTAATTTGACCTTGTGGGACGGATAAAAGCCAAATGTGTATGAATACACTCAGGCTTTCTGTCCCCACACTATGAATTATTATTATTATACAGTATAGGCTTATTGGCGGTGTGTATAATTTGACTAATTTTAGCCTTGTTATTCATCACAGCAAAGGGTAATGATTTCATAAAAATGGTCAGAAGCCATGTGTGAACTTAGAGTAAATACTCATTTTATAAACAATATTCTATATTTTTGCATTTTTGTACACACACACACACACACACACACAAAACTAGAAGATAGAAGAAAAAGTGGAGATATGATCACTACATACAAAATAGTAACAGGAATTGATAAAATTGATAGGGAAGATTTCCTGAGACCTGGAATTTCGAGAACAAGAGATCATAGATTTAAACTAACTAAACAAAGATGCCGAAGAAATATAAGAAAATTCACTTTTGCAAACAGAGTGGTAGACGGTTGGAACAAATTAGGTGAGAAGGTGGTGGAGGCCAAGACCATCAGTAGTTTCAAAGCGTTATATGACAAAGAGTGCTGGGAAGACGGGACACCACGAGCGAAGCTCTCATCCTGTAACTACACTTAGGTAATTATAAAAAAAAGCCATGGTTGTGGTCAGGCAGAGAAATAATTCCCATTTGTCAGGACAGGCAGCTTGCACTTTGGTTATCGGGGATCCCACTTGATGAACAACTAATCTTCCCCAGGATGTAACCTGCAACTGGTACCTAACACCTGGGTGCCTGTTTACTGTTAGGTAAACAGAGGCATCAGGTGAAGGGAAACATGTCTGACATTTCTGTCTTGCCCGGGGGATTTAATCTGGGTCCCTTAAACGTGGGTTAAGGATGCACACAATGTGTAAGATCTCACTTGGAACCTGAACCGAGTTTTGGGTATAAACGAGCATTAGGCAAAAAAAAAAAAAAAAAAAAAAAAAATAATAATTAGTCAAACATCATTTACAGTATTTGCTGTTACTATATATCGTAAACTTCAAAATTTTAGTGAGGAAATATCAACTAAAATATGAGATACACAAAATGATCAGGCATTATTAATTACCACAAAAAAATTGCATTGGTGTTAACTGTAAATCGTGTACAAATCCAGCTAAAAAGTTGCATTTTCTATTCAATGCGTAAATCATAACAGCGTGAAGCCTCTGGTGTGTACCTTTGCGAACGAGTGAGTTTTGACTAATATAATTTTTGCCAACATACAAGCTTAATAGGAAATGCTGGGGAACTATAAAAAAGGTGAACCAAGAGAACTGGGGTGGTGGGGGGACATGATTGAAGTACGGGACTGTATATAAATGAATGACATGTTTCTCTGCCCGAAACGCTGCGCGTACTAGTGGCTTTACAAGATTGTAATTACCATATTATGTATCCTCACAATCCCAATGTACCTTCTTGTATATGCATAAATAAGTAAATAAATAAATGAAAGGGTATAACAAGAGGAATATTAATAAAGTGTTAAATATATCAACACAAAACAATGTATATAAATTTAATAAGTTTAGGTTCAAGAAAGACCTGGATAAATACTGGTTTGGATTTTTTATTTATTTTTGGAACAAATTATGGGATTGGGATCACTTGATGTTTCTAGTGTAAGTTAGATATATATATATGAATGAGTTTGGGTGGATATAAATAGGAGCTTCCTTGTATAGGCTAATAGACCTTCAGGAGTTTCCTTAGTTCTTATGTTCTTAAATCGGAGGAAAATGTCGTTGTGCAGAAATGTGTTGGTGATATGTTCCCAATGATTTAGATGACTAACACAACTGGCTATTATAACTGGCTTCCACAACTGGCTATTATAACTGGCTTCCACAACTGGCTATTATAACTGGCTTCCACAACTGGCTATTATAACTGGCTTCCACAACTGGCTACCATAGCTGGCTACTAAAACTGGCTATAATAGCTGGCTACCACATCTGGCTACCACAACTGGTTATAATAGCTGTCTACCACATCTAGCTACCATAGCTGGCTACCACATCTGGCTACCATAGGTGGCTACCACAGCTGGCTACCACATCTGGCTACCATAGCTGGCTACCATAGCTGGCTACCACAACTGGCTATAATAGCTGGCTACCACATCTAGCTACCATAGCTGGCTACCACAACTGGCTACCATAGCTGGCTACCACAGCTGGCTACCACATCTGGCTACCACAGCTGGCTACCACAGCTGGCTACCACAGCTGGCTACCACAGCTGGCTACCACATCTGGCTACCATTGCTGGCTACCACACTTACCTATCACATCTGGCTACCACAGCTTGCTAACATTGCTGGTTACCACACTTCCCTACCACAGCTGGCTATCACAGCTGCTGTGAAATGATAATAAAGAAAAGATAACATCAAAGATTCGCTCAGTATTTTGTCTTCATAAAATGTGACAAACAATAACGTTCACTGTCCATTCGCGTAAAATTGTGTAGTAGACAGTACAATGAATTCAGTTCCAGATTTTGATAAATGGAGGAAGGAAGTTTTTAAGCTTACTTTACTGGTAACTAACCTGTAAAGTTGCTGAATTATTAGTCTCTTCCAAAGTTAAAACTACTAAGTACTACTACTACTACAGCTTATGCAAAGAATATGTCATGATATCATGACTGGAAACTAATACCCAGCCTACATATGAAAAGAAAGTGACGACCCGGCGCGTTCAGGACAGACCGAAACATCGTCACTTTCCTTTCTTTTCATGTGTGTGTGGATTGGGTACTACAATATTGTATACTGTATATATTTTTTTTTATTGATGTAATAATTATGTACAGTATCTAACTTATTTCACTTTTGAATTACCAGATAATCAGGATGGAAAGGTAATTCAGCATTGTTTGTTTGTTATTTTTTTAAATGCTTTGTTGAGCGTAGAAGGGTGTTTGAGAGAGCAGTTGTCATATGTAGATGCTAGAACTTGTAAAGTGTCAACATCCTGTAGACCTACTCAGAAGTCGCTAACACTGTGGTCACTTCTTTATTTACCACTTTCTCACCAACCCCTGAAGTGAACTGGGGTCGAGTGGGCAAGTGGAGTGTCCATAAGCATTTTAATATTTAGTTGTTTATTGTTACCTTTTTTTTTACATATGTATATATATGGAAAGAATTGTTTTCATATGGTAAAAATAATAGTGATAATGACACTCCCAGAACATAACCCTCCCATATCCCTAAGGTGAACTATGTGGTAGGTGTAGCGCTATGCAGTAATGTTTATAATCGCTACATTTTTTGTTCAGCTGCAGAGAACAAGTCACAATAATGTAGCTAAAACAAATAATATAACCCACCCACACAAAATGAGAGTGACGATGTTTCAGTCTGTCCTGAACTCTTATCAAGTCATGACATAGCGTGATATGGAGGGATCTAAACGTCGTCACTTTCACTGCAGTTCACGCTTGTTGGTTGGGTTATTTGTGCAGCTCCTTATCCTCATATTCCTTCCAAGTGCTATATAATCCTACTGGCTTTTTGCAGGGTCTGGGTTCGATCCTCAATGGCATAAGTGTTTGGGGATTGCTCCTTCACTCTTTCCTTCATATCTCAGCTCCTTGTCCTCATATCCCTTCAAGTGTGGTATAGTTATACTGGCTTACCTCTTTTTCATAATAAATACTGTACCTTAGTTACCTTACTGATGGCCATTTCTGTTGCCTGTGTCCTGCATCCTGCTGGTTTCAGGGGCCATTTCACCTGTGGGTGTGTCATTTGTCAGGGCTGGACTTTGGTTTTGATTGAACCAACATTTTGTGAGGCTGGCTGGCTAGTTGTGGCTGCTTTGTGAGACCAGGCTTTACGATTTATTCTTTTGCAACCCCCTGTGTATGGCAGGTATTGCAATTCCAAAATCCTTGCTCTTTTATGAGGAAGCATACTAGCATATTATTTAGACATGCCAGATATCAGCATATGGTAATTGCAGGTTTGTATGACCTCTTGTATCACATTTGGGCTCTGCTATTTAGACTTAAGCTGGTTCCCAAAATCTTCACCAAATTGACTTGCATAGTCCTCTGAAGCCTGTGTTTTGGGGTTCCACATTATGGCATGACTGGTTAGTTTAAGTCCAAAGCTGTCTTGCTTGTCTGCTGTCTAGGACTCTGACTCTCTCCTGGTTGGCCTGCTCCACCTAGCTGATCAACTGATGCAAGTCTCAAGTTAGTGTCATCTCAGGTTTTGATTTGGCTGAGTTTGGTCTTAAATGCCAGAAAGTGTCATCTCAGGTTTTGATTTGGGCGAGTTTGGTCTTAAATGCCAGAAAGGCCTTTTCTCTTCCTTAGTTGGTCATGTTGCAACTGCACTACTACATTCGATTGCTGCAGGGAAAGTCTTGGCTACCTATTGTAGCTTTAAATCTCTTGAGCAACTTGAAGTTCATCTGCATTTTACCCACTGACTAAAGGCACTTAGCAGTTCTCGCAGTTCTCTCCAGTGGGTATCCTTTCACTGCAGCTGGGACTCTTATGGATCAGGCCCTCTATCACCTAAGGTCAATCCTGCATCATTATCTTCCTCTGGTTTTAGGGGGCTCAGTTCTGTGGCACCGTCCTTCATTGTTGTACGAACTGTTCGTGGATCCATTGGACCTTGGCTGGGGCTTTTGCTATCAACTACTATGTCAGTCAGGAAAGGGGAAGGGGGGTGGTCTTATTGCCTATTGTCCCAATTCTTTTTCATTTCCTGAGGCTCTGCTTGTCCCAGATGATCAGTAGTATGGCCTTCCTCAACATTTTGAAGCTCTCTACTGATCTTTGCCTTGTGTACAGTTACATGTATGAGAGTCGGGTGGCAGACCTCTTGGTGTCACATTTGTCTCTCTTCAAGGCGACAGTATGAGATGGCTTGGTGAGCCTTCCACCTCTTATCTCTTTGGCATCTGTTCTCTGTGTTGGTATCTGTAGTTTTGTCCATCCTGTTCTTGCTTTTTGTAGATTGCCAGTTGATACCTAATTTAGTGCTGTTACCTTGTTCTCATCTTCCATGGCAGAGCCTCTCTCAATAACATTTGGGTTGGTATGTCATCACCAAACTCTCTTTGGCTGTCATTAGCATTTTTTCATCTCCAGCCAACTTATGATCCTCTTGACCTTCAAGTTATGTGGATTGTGTGTTGAATAAAGATTGTCTTCTTTTTCATTTCAGGTTTTCTCCTCTGCTCATGATTCTTTTTTCATGGTTAGTTTTCTGCTTTCTGTTACTTCCAACTGTAAGATTATTATCTGTGCAATACTTGCACTCTTAATTATTACCTAAGTGTGGTTACAGGATAAGAGCTATGCTCATGGTGTCCTGTTTTCCAGTACTCTTTGTCATACGATGTTTGGGGTTGAGGCTTAATTTGTGAACCAATGTGTCAAAGGTTCTTAGTTTCAAGTCCCACATCTCTAATGACATGCATGAGGTGGTCCAGTTCAGTTAGGTGTCTGTGTATGTTCGTTCTCATGATGTGCAGATGTTTGCTGACAACTCACAGGAGCTACTTTACATATGCTTGTATATAAAGTGGTTTGATGATGCACAGGGAACCATTATTTCTGGTTTGATGATGATGTGGCTGTTCTGGAGTGGGATATGCTAATGTACTGTGGAGATTCTGTGAATGGATTTTGCTTTTCTTTGATAGTTTTCTTTAATCTTTTCCTATATTGGTCTCCCATTTCCTTTGAACTGATATCGTCCCACCTCTTGGAAATAAGGAAATAATAATTATGTAATTTTAAATTTAGATTTATTATTAAATTTTTTAACGTTCTGGTGATTTTAATTAGGTGTATTATTAAAAAGTTTAAGAATATTGTTATTTTAAACTAAAGTTTACTAATTTGTATATGACTGAATATTTCCTGCAGCTCATCAAACATGCCGTTCGAATGGCTATTCGGTCGAAAAATGACTCCGGAGGAAATGCTGAGGAAAAATCAACGTGCCTTAAACAAAGCCATGAGAGATCTGGATCGAGAGAGATCAAAGATGGAGCAACAGGAGAAGAAAATCATTGCTGACATAAAGAAGATGGCAAAAATGGGACAGATGGTAAGTAAGGATTTGTTTGTTCATATGCAGTACTTGTATCTACTAGCCTTGGGAAGTCTAATAGTTGACTAATTTTAATGAGTGTAAAAGATATATACAGTAATGAGTTGTGCTGTTAAACCAGTGATTTTCAAAGTGAACAGTCCAGCACCCTATTGGTGCTCAGTTTGCCAAAGTGCAGATTTTATCACTCTACCTTTTGGTTTAAAAATAGATCATAATAATGCTATTGAAGGTACAAAACAGACATGAACTTATAGAACCAAGGGGGGCTAATGTACGAAAATGTATGGGAATCACAGACGGCTAATCCCTCGACTACAGCTAGATAGGGACATAAGAACATTAGAATAAAGGAAACTGCAGGAGGCCTATTGGCCAACAGGTGTCATGAAGATTCGGGGACATGGGCTAAGAGCCAGTTCAAACTTCCTGATGAACCTCAGACATGATAATTATCTGGAATGTGGGACAAAGAATGTACTGATTGAAAACAGACAAATCCAGAATGATGTCAGGTTCCTAAATAGTTGACCTGGGAAGAGGAAAAAATAACAGTACATATGGTCATCCAAAATTGACATACTGTACTGTATCTTAATATAATAAATAACCCACACATCCAAAATTAAATGAAAGTGATAATGTTTTGGTCTGTCTTGAATGCTTAGCAAGTCATGATGACTTGATAATGGTCCAAAATGGATTGAAATAATAAATAATAATAATACAGTAATTTATTGTGCCTGGGACAGGCAGCCAGTGTATATATACATGTAAGCCTTAAATCGAGGTTTCCCACAAGGTCAAACTACTGACCCTCCACAGGATGAAACTCCACATCAAGTTGACTAATGGATAAAAACCCACACTTGTGTATCTGTGAAATTTATGTGAGGACTTTACACCAAGTCTTTTGCACTCTGCTGAGTGCTTGGTCAAGATCTGAGTGTGTGATTAGGACGAGACTTACATCTCAACGTGTAATGAGCCTAGTGACTGTAGCGCACAAAGTGTGCGGCACATTTGATCATTTGAGCACAGGAGGTAATCTCAGATAGCAGTTGGAGCTGTTTAAGGGTTAATGATACTTGTACTGGTACAGTATATGACTATAGCACACAAAGTGTGGCAGACATCATGCTCTTTCTGTTTACATAGATAGCATTTAAAATGTAGTGGGATACAAACAGGTGGTATCATCTGCTCTGAATATAACAGAAATTAAATTGGATAGATCAGACAAAGGTTTTCTTTGTTGATGATAGATGAGCTGAAAGAGGGTTTGCTTGCTTGCACCTAAACCCTTCAGTTGCTGAGCTATTTAAAATTCCTACAGCCAGGTGCACTTGGAAAAAAACAAGTATTGAAAACTCATAAAGATCAATCACACACACATGGTGATTGGAGGACAGGAGAAAATGGCATGTGGTGATTGAACACACTAATAAATATAATGTGGTGATTGGAGGACGGGAGGAAGTCACGGATAACTTTTAGAGCAGTGTTATGGTTAATGCAATATTTTGCCAGAGTAATACTTGTTTAGTAATTATTTATATATAGTCATTGTCTTCATTCAGTTTTGTACACTATTAACTTAGTTCTCCAAATTGTAGGATGCGGTGAAGGTAATGGCCAAGGATCTGGTGCGGACTCGTCGGTACACCAAGAAGTTCATCATGATGCGTGCTCAAATCCAAGCTGTATCCCTTAAAATTACAACACTGAAAAGCCAAAATGCTATGGCCCAGGCTATGAAGGGAGTTACGAAGGCCATGATGAACATGAACAAGTAAGTGATTGTCTTATTCCCTTCTTTAGCAACAGTACAATATACAGAAATAACACATTTCTGAGGGGAGCCCCTTGTGGCTCCCTAAAGCTATCTCGCTGAGATGATCCCAAACTACTAGATCTTGTCAGCTGTGGAGACGAGTTTGGTCTACTGGGGATCAAAGCCAGAATCTGGTCCTCTCTCAGAGGTACAGGAAGCAGGTGACACTCTGCCACCTCACCAAGGAAGGCACCTAGAAAGACAGTGAAGCAATACTGACCACTGCTGGGTTCAAAGAGACCAAAGCCTCGTAGTGACAAAAATCTGTTCAGACCTACAATCTACATTTTCTGTGATGCAAATAATGTTAGTGACTGCCCAATACAGCATTGCATTGCATTTTAAAAAAGGTAATATAAATAAAAATTGAAGAAAATAAAATATGTTCATATTTTTATAAAATATGGGTCGATCCTGTTTAATTGGTTTCCTCCTCCATGGGTTGTGTGTCTGTTTTTCTTCTCCATAGGTAGTTAGTTTCATGGAGCCACAAGGGGGTTCCCCTAGAAAAACAGCGTTGAATGTAATGAAACGCCCGTTTCTGGGCAAGGCCCTGTTACTCCCTGATATCCTTCCTCACTTCAAGGTTATCGGTTGGGGGAGGGGGGTCTGCATACATGTGCTGAATTGAGGGCTTGAGCCAGTGGACAGCATGAGCCTCAGCCCCCCTGCCTCCCTAAAAGAGATGGAGGGGTGGGGACAAATGAGCACACACTTGTCTCAAGAAATTTTCGAGCATTTGTTTACATTGTTGGGGGAGTTTATTCAGTGTGTTGTAAGGCTTTAGTCTCTTGGAACCCAGCGGTGGTCAGTGTTGGTTCGCTGAGTTTCTGGGTGCCTTTCCCAGTGAGGTGGCAGAGTGTCACCTGCTTCTTGAGCCTCTGTGAGGTGGGAAGCCACCTTCTGGTTCTGGTCCCTGGTAGGCCAAACTCATCTTCACAGGTGATGTGATTTAGTAACTTTGGATCATCTCAGTGAGATTGCTTCAGGGAGCCACTGGGACTCGCCCAGAAATTGGTGTTTCATTACAGTCAATGGTATTTTTTTATGATGATGTGTTGGCTTGCATGCTACAAACTACCTTAAGCTTAGCCTCAGTGTCCAAGGAAGTTCTGGCTCAAACTGAACACCAAGCATAGAAATTTTGCAAAACAAAGGTAACCCACAGGTAACTGTGACATATACAGCATTAGTAACCAATTGGTATCCTTGACCAATCTGGCATAGGTAAGCCAAAAGAAAGTGACCTATGTAGTATGGATAATTCATGGAAAAGTGACCTGTGTGGCACAGTTAGTGTTCTTAATAAGCTGAGACAGCCAGTCATGTGTCCTATGCAAAAACATGCTTTTTACAGCACATCTTATCATCTGGCCTTTTGGTCAGTATTCGTTAAGCCCCTAAATGTCCACTTACGAGACCTGTACATCTTTCCTTAATCGCGGCAGCAACGTTGTGATTGCTATAAACAACCTCGTAATGCATTGGAGCTCATAAATTGTTTAATAAATGCAGACTACTCCGCCATGATCGAGGAAAGATGTGCAGGTCTCGTAAGTGGACATATAGGTGCTTGATGAATACCGACCCAGAAATCTTGTGGTTGTGTGTTTCTCATTGTGTGTTTTTAGGACTTTTTGTACTTAAATTTGATATTACTGTATATATTTATAACTACTTTTATCTATTTCTTTCAGGCAATTGAAACTTCCTCAGATCCAGCAAATCATGCAAGAGTTTGAGAAACAAACAGAAATTATGGACATGAAAGAGGAGATGATGAATGATGTAATAGATGATGCCATGGGTGATGAAGATGATGAGGAAGAGAGGTAATGTATCATGATTAACCTTTGAAACGTGCATAGCATAAATCTAGCATTTTCTCTATCTTTAAAATAAAAACAAATAAAATCACGTTTTATGTCTTGTTATATTGTTAATAAGTAAAATATCTAAAAAATTGTGTCACTTTTAAAGATTGCAGATGTTTACTTGGAAGCCTCAAATACATATTGGGAGTACATTGTACCAACTGGAGTTTGTTGTTACGCAGTACTGTACTGTACCTAAACTGTCTTGTACTGTTAGGTGTACCATGGGGTCAACCTTCATAAGATGATACACACATTTCAAGGTTTCAATTTTGTTTGTTTAATATGCACTGCATTTAAGTTGTTAAAAGCTTTTATTCCAGTAGGAAAATAATGCGGGGATTTAGTGTGTCGGGTTTGATTCTCTGGCAGGATGGAGTTAGGTAATGCTGGCAGATTTTTTTTTTTTTTTTAAATTTATATATTTATGAATTTTTCATTGATAAGCATTCTATTTCTTCTATCTTTCATGTTATTTGGGATGGAATAATGTGGATATGTTTATTTGGCACAGAAAGTTATATAAATATTATTCGGCTACTGCATTAACGACACCCACCATTTGCATTATTAGAAAGTGGAGCCAGGCTTTTGCTTACCTCATCAACACATCAAAATTTAATACATGCAACTTTTCCATTTAACTTAACCTTGTTAGAGTTGTTTCTGCTTATACAGAACTTTGCTTAGGGAGCTGCATAGTGGAGCTTTGAGTAATCAATACTGTATATTAAAATGATTTTTGTGAGCATTACATTTGGTTGCTCACTAATGCAAGATCTTATTCACCCTGGAGTTTGCCCTGGACTCGCGTCTATAAACCACTCTCGCCTTGCTGCAAATGTACCATCACTAGCCATTCCATCAAATTTCCTGTTTCTAATCTTTTAAAAAAGTGTAATGTTTCTCCTGGATGAGCTTATGGTTGAACAATACAGTACACCTAATCATTATATGTAGGAAGTGGAGATGAATTAAAAACACAAGAAAGGAAACTGCAAAGGCATTTTAGTCCCATACAAGGCAGCTCCTATTTGTATCCACCCAAACTCATTCATTATTATTTCTATTAGATATATATGTACTGTATTTGTTTTAGATAAAATGTACTGTATTTGTTTTGTAAATAAGAGCATTTCATTGCTACTCGTGTTGGAAGATTTGACTGAATGATGTATTTAAATCTTTGACAGTGATGCCATTGTTGCTCAAGTCCTAGACGAGCTTGGTCTCCAGATGACAGAAGGATTGAGTGTACTTCCGTCCGCTGGTGGAACTCTTGGAACAACAACAGCAGCATCCAAGACACCCGTTGCTGTAGCAGATGCTGCTGACGACGACATTCAGGCCAGATTGGACAACCTCAGGAGAGAGTGAAGATTAAATGATGGAGCAAGTTATGGTCATTGAATGCTAAGTGTCTTTCAAAACCAATTATGGTTATGGTATTTCCAGAGACAGTGTGGTTATCCATTGAACACTGAACAAGATTACAACAAATTAAATTTACATACAATTTAGTTTTGCTCTCCTCAAATATTATGATAATATTTTAATTTGGTGGCGAAGCTTTACAACACACTAAAAAAATGTGATATAGGAACTGGGTTTACACTTGAAAATAAAAATAGTTTCCTATTTATATTATATATATATATATATATATATATATATATATATATATATATATATATATATATATATATATATATATATATATATATATATATATATATATATATATATATATATATAATATTAATAATAATATTGATTGATTGTACTTATCATGCTTTGTCCTAACATTTATTTGTTCATTTTTTATTCTGAAGGTACGGTGAGACCAGGGGCCCAGGATTCATCAAACATTTACATGATCACTTACAAAACCTGTATGTCTTTCCTCAATAATGTCAGCTTTATTTATTTTGATTAAACAGTTTATGAGCTCCAAAGTGCTACAAGGTTGCAGGTAACAATAATAATCTTGGGTTGCAAAGTTTTAGAGCTCATAAACTGTTGAATAAATGTAAACAAAGCTGCCTCAATTAAGGACAGATATGAAGATATTGTAAATCTTGTGTAAATGCATGATGAATTCTGGTCTAGGTTTATATCTTTTTCTGTTGTTAACGTTAATAGGGAGGAAGCATGTGGGAATAATTTCTTCTTGCTGGGTTACCAGGACCAGGTGGGAGAGAGAGACTTTCTCAAGTGCTTTTTGTAAAGATGTTAAAAAGGATCTCTGACCCTGTATTCACTGTCCATTTAATTAATGTGTGCAGGTCCTCTGCCCCCGAGTACATCAGTCCATCCGTCAGAAATGATAGAACATACAGTAATTATTGGTGGAATATACAACAATGAACTGTACCAAAAAGGTTCATATTTTGTACTGCCCAATTGGAACTCCTAAGGACATTGTAAACAGTGAACCAGCAATTACAATCTAACCTAACCTGTCTTAAGCCTAAATATGGTATCCAAAGCCTAATATATGCCATTTTAGATTTTATTTAGTACATATGTACTATACTAGGCCAAGGACAATTTTGGTTTTGTATTTGCCTTCTGTCTTGTGCCCTCTACGAAATAGTAAATGCACAACATGTACTATTTTGGATACCACAGTTAATTTTAAGACGTTCAACCAACAGTTGCTACAAGCACTGTACTGTACTGTCATTCATAGATGACATGTCGGAATGCAATGGTAGCTACAAATCTGCATCATATATATATATTTGGTGACCTATTTATCAGTATATTAGTGAAGGAAGAGCAGTATCGGTATGGCAATCTGTATTGTTTACCTTGTGCGTGATACAGGCCTAAATATTCACATGCGAGAGTTTTAGTCAATGCTAATTGTTTTCAAAGGGTTAAAAATCATGTATTTAGTTTTCATGTTACAGTACAGTAGTTGGAATGCATTTATAATTAAGGTAACTTAGATAGCCTAATTTGATGCTTTTTTCATTAGTTATCAGGAATTGTAATAATATTGCTGTTTTTCAAAACAAATACAGGATCATTTAAAATTCTGCACCGCACATTTGTTTTTAGCAAGGAAGATGGCTGACTAAACCTACCTTTTTAATGGTAATAAATTATTTTGATATAAATTACTTGAAATGGGGTAAAAAAAATTATTATGTAGTACAGTATCCAGTTAGATGGTAATATCACCATTTCCTTGGTTCATGCCTGTCTTCCTGAAATACTTTTATATTTTCTTAAAAGGCAAAGGTTGAAAACAAAATGCTTTGCCAGCTTAGAGTTGTTTTAAGCAAATTAATCAGTGCTAATTAAACCTATCCTTAATTTAATCTTATCAAACCTAATGTACAGTAACCTAATTTTATTTTGCCTAAATAATCCCATCCCCTCCCTTTCTCTCGCCTCCCTCTCTCTTCATGTATAATGAGAATAAAAAAATGAAGTGAAAATAGGATAATGTATTGTTTATAATATGGTAATTATGTGTAATTTTGATAATGTTTTTACTTTGGGTTTCCTTAATGTTACCATCTAATAACTTTGCCATAAAATGATTTTGGTTCCTGTGGTTGTGGCTTGGGTTAAGACACCAGCTGGTGTACTGTAGCAGGAAGTAAGGAGAACATTACAGTATTCTGGTTATCACCTAGGGGCCGGGAAGGCACAGAGCACCCTTCAAGATCCACGACGGTACACTACCTGTCTCAAGGCTCGAGTAGTGGTTCAAGATGGTCAGGTTTTCTCAGCATTTAATGTTTGTCTTAATTTTTTGTTTGATTCGTATGAAAAATGGATAAATATTAGGTTTTTGCAGTAATAAAATTGGAATATAAATGGTGTGTATTGTAATTTATTACCAGAGATGATATAAATATGCATAAATTAAAGAACTAGATTTGACCAACTGTGCAGTCCATTGGTATAATAAATAAAGATTAAAGTATAATGTTAGAAGAAGTAAAATTGCAATATAATGAAGACATTTCAATTTGTATCTTTTTAATTTTTGATTGCCAGGTTTTGCCTTTGCTAAAGGGTATGAAGAATTCCTTTTCCTATTTCTTGCATTAGTATACAGTATAGCTAAAGGCAAATATCTTTAGTTATTTACTTCTACAAGAATCTAATGACAGCACTTTTGTAAACTTCATCTTTAATGCTTTAAGCGAATGAGATGTTTTGTGAGATGTCCAAAGAAGCAGTGTAGTTATGACTACTGTATTATTATGGTGTAGCTACAGTACTACCATCACTATGGTGTTGTTACAGTACTACCATCACTATGGTGTTGTTACAGTACTACCATCACTATGGTGTTGTTACAGTACTACCATCACTACCATCCCTACACTGTACTGTAGTTGCTGCCATCACCATCGTGATGTACAGAGAACAAAAACGGATGTTAATGGCCACTTTTGATACCGCATTATTTGATAATGTGTTTTACAAAGTACTTAGAATGTTTAGGTTATTATTATTTAGAGTATTGCGTTATAGTGACTGCAGCGACTACTTACAAAGCTATTTTTATTTTCTTTCAGATTTTAGTTGGATCTAATTGTACTTTTGTTTTTGTTAGTAAACAGATTATATGTATAGAATATGTTTATCAGTAATCAGTGCATTAATTAAAAAAAAAGAAATCCTTCTTGCTTTATTATTTACACTCGAGAGGACAATTATTATTTAAAGTCTGACTCTTGGTTGAGTCTTGCATGGTGATTGGCAAGTCCGTGTAGTGTGAATGATGGTGGCGATTGGCAAGTCCTTGGGTGCGAATGATGGTGGTGGTTGGCAAGTCCGTGGATGTAATTGGCGATGGTGATTTATGAGTCCGCAGCTATGAATGGTTGACAAATCTATGGCTGTCAATAGTAATGTGATAAACAGGTCTATGGCTGTGAAGAATGACAGGTTTGTTGCCATGAATGATGGTGATGGACTGGCCTGTACTACTACATGTGCCTTAGGAAGACCGATGAGGCTCCTCACAGTGACTAATCAGGCTTAGGTTGGCAACTCTTAAGTCGGCTAATAGCTTGATATTTTTTCTTTAAGTACTGTACCTCCTAAGCTATCATCTCTCTTTGGAGATGTTTTTCCAACCATGTTTTAACCTTGTCCATCTGGTCTCTCAATAGAATCTTTTGATGAATCCAATGCCTTTGGTGTCATTCATCTTATACATTTTTGTTCTCATGCTGGTGTCATGAGTGATACATATGATGTTTTGAATATTTCGCAACATTGATAGTCTTCCTGGCTTGGTGCTTTCTTTTGATAATTACTTGGTTGTCCATTTGATTTGATAATTCTTTACCTTTAGCTAACTTTTCATCTTGGGCTGCTGGTATTCTGGTGCTTCATTAAACTTCAGCTGGTTCATTTGTGAAGAATTGCAAAATTATTCAGGTGAAGCAGTTGACAGTGTGGAAAAGAATATATAAACTTTTGACGATGTGCCTTGTGAGATATTAATATTTACCTGAGGGCCACCATCCCTAGTGGCCTTGGTGGGGACAGGGAGCCAGGGCTTGTCAAATGTCCCCAGTATTCTTGAGATACATGCTATTGGAGGCAAACTCATAAACTGGATCAGGGCATCGTTATTGCACAAGAAACAGAGAGTCAGCATAACTGGAATGAGGTAAGAGAGTTGGGAACTGTTGCGAGTGGAATGCCCCAGGGCTCAGTCTTGGGACCTCTATTGTTCATCATATACAAATATTATTTAGGAATCATAATGATGAGCAACTTTCATAAATTTGATGTTAACATTCAAATTCTTAAATTGACAAGGTAATACATTGTTTCCCAATTTCTATTCCCAGGAATAGAAAGTCTAGTAATCATTGAGGTCCTCCGAGGCTAATAACTGACCACCTCCAGGATGCACCCCAAAAGTTGCCTGTAAATAAGGGTACCAGAGGCTGCAAATGAAAGGAAACCATGCATAAACGTCTCCGTCCTGCCACAGGAATTGAACTCGGGACCTTACAGTTGTAAACCAACTGCACTGACCATTTGTGATGCATTAGCATTATAGGAAGAGCTAAACACACTATAACATGAACTATAAATTATTAAATGAAGTTTAATGCTGACAATTGAAGGGTTCCCAAACAAGAAAAAAGACCAGATGTACCAGATATCAGCTAAGCAAAACAGACACTGTACTATATACTGTATTGTACTGTACTGAGATTGCAAACTCAAATTGTGAAAATGGCCTGAGAGTCATGATTATTAGAACTAACACCAAGAATACAATGCATATATATTTTAAATATGGCCTATAAGGTACTATACCTAGGCTTCATATCTGGAAATGTTAGCAATTCTTAAATTTTAATGTATAGTATATCAGGTGTACACCAATTCTCAGTTTACAGTATATACACTGAGAGTCTACTTTTGTCCTGAACTATATTCAGGACTGAATTTGAGAAAAAGATTAACAAAAATCATATACAAAAAGCTAAGCACTAATTGGGAAGGATTGCATATCTATGAACACGTTATTTAATAACATCTGCTGTGATTTAATTACAACATTGTAGGTTGCAAAATGTAATAACATGTTTGTAGTTTTCAGTACATTATACTTGACTGATCAGTTGTGTTGTATCCTTGCTTTATAGGACACAAACTGGTGCAGATACAGTATGTATACATAAATTGTTTGAGTACTGTATATGGTTACCTATAATATTCAAGGGAATAACAGTAAGCTATATGAATGAAGAGAAAACTATAGCAATTCACAAGTTAACATGTGACTTTTTATGTTTCATTGTTTTTACTGTATATTATTAATGTACAAATACTTCAAAACAATATACTGTACTGTAGTATGAAAGATGTCTTGGGGAGTCATCTTTCATCTTCATACTGAATTCATCTTTATACTGAGCAGATCTTGAGAGAATTGAAGGAGTTCCATGGTGCAGTAGTGTAGCTGTTACTCAATCTACAACCAAAATCTTTCAAGAGGATTCATATTATATCTATGCATTAAAGTTGGATGTTGTCGCAAATACCAGGTGAGGAAGGTGGCGGGCTGGTGGAAGTACTCCGGCCGATGCCATGGTTCGGAGTGCCTTGGCTCAGGCTTCTTTGCTTTGTTGAACTCCTCCTGGTACAGGATCAGGTTCTCTCGGGTTGGAAGACTCGTCCAAAACTCACGAGCCTGCAGTAAAGTCACATTATAATATACATAAATACAGTACCCATATACAGTACCTGAATTTACCTGAGAGCCACTAACACTCTAGTGGCCTCGACGAGGACAGGAAGTTGGTGGCTTGTCAAGGGTCCTCTCCCCATTTGCCCTGATGATTTTTTTCAGTTGGATTTTAAAGTTCAACGGAGTTTTGGCACTTACAGCTTCGGCGGGTAGGCGGTTCTATGAGTTTATAACCCTATGTGTGAAAAAGCATATCTTGTTTTCTGTCCTACATTGTGGCTTGCTGAGCTTGAAACCTTTGCTCCTTGCTTGTGTTGCATCTGACCTTTTGAAGAAGTCTGGATGAATATCCTCCAAATTGTATAATATTTTAAAAGTTTCAATGAGATCAGCCCTGTCATGTCTGGTTTGCAGTGCTGTTAACCCTGTGGCCCTCAACATTTCCTGCTATGAGAGTTGACTTAGTTCTGGAATGATTTTTGTTGCCTAATGTAGACCTTTCTCTAAATCAGCTGAACTTATACACTACAAGCTATATTTGAAAACAGGAGTGACAGCTGTAGCCAGATCATGCGTGGTGTGTGAAACAATATTAGTGAGCATGAGAAATAAGCGGGTCGAAAGATGCAGAATTTTCAGAAGGAAAAAGTGTAACCCGCCATGTCTATTGTTCTGTCTTGGGGATGGGGGGGGGGGGCTTGGCGCTGTGCCTGGCCCAGGTACTTAGGTGCATGCGCCTAAGTACCTGGGTACTAAGTACCTAAGTACTCCTGCGCTCTCTCTTTCAATGAGCACAGGACACTCTCCAACATTTTTGCAACATTTTATTTCTTTCATTAATATTAACTTAAAATTTAAAATAAAAATAAAAATTCCCATTATGGTGTTTCACTCACACCTTTGAAACAATTGATAACGAACACACTGAGCATGCACGTTAGCAACACAGCACTAA
The DNA here is from genome assembly GCF_040958095.1 of Procambarus clarkii. Classification (NCBI taxonomy): domain Eukaryota; kingdom Metazoa; phylum Arthropoda; class Malacostraca; order Decapoda; family Cambaridae; genus Procambarus; species Procambarus clarkii. Next base: position 32,227,624 of record NC_091168.1, on the reverse strand, counting down.
CCTCAACTTGCTTTTCAGTACTCATGACGGGGGTAGGAGCCAGAGCAAGGTAGGACAGCTTGAGAGAGGATGTTGGCTTCCACCTTATCCCCAGAGAGTTGTCTGGGGTCGGGTTCCTGGTGGAAGAAAGCAGCTTTGCATTTCTTTGGTCTATACTGTATACAGTCATGATACTTGATTTTTACTTTAACATTTAACAGTTAACAGTTTCTTTTGATTTGATATCTTACACTCTAAGTAAAATTAAATATAAGTTAGGTTCTTCTGATATAAATGTGTTATTTTGATTATATTAATGAAAGATGCAGTGAATATTCAGGGCTTGCTACGAGAATTTTAGCTAATCGAATATGTTTAAGCGCATAAATCTATGCACAAGACTAGTTACTATTATACCATAAAAGTCACCCTTTCAGTATAACATCTATAATAATATCACAAGTTCTTTAACTTGCATGCAAAAATACATTTTATGCTGGATTACTTTTAGGTGAACGATGAGAGGTATAACTTGCAAGCCATACAGGCCGCAAAGGTAACTTACCCCTTAGCAGCGAAGTTGGTCCACATGGAGACCATCAAGTGACGAACCTGGAGATCCATCAACTCCTCCAGAGGTGGAAGCGAGGCGCCCCGGTCAAACAGGTACTGCAGGTCGTCCGCGTGGCTCACCCCTGCCTCACAGTGCATGTACTGTATTGTAATACCACATGTTTTCAGCACCACACATTGTAGCACCACATAATGTAACACTACACATTGTAGCACCACATAATGTAACACTACACATTGTAGCACCACATAATGTAACACCACACATTGTAACACCACACATTGTTACACCACATAATGTAACACTACACATTGTAGCACCACACATTGTAACACCACACATTGTAGCACCACACATTATAACACCACACATTGTAGCACTATACAATGTAACACCAAACATTGTAGCACTATACAATGTAACACCACACATTGTAGCACCACACATTATAACACCACACATTATAACACCACACATTGTAGCACTATACAATGTAACACCAAACATTGTAGCACTATACAATGTAACACCACACATTGTAGCACCATACAATGTAACACCACACATTGTAGCACCACATAATGTAACACTACACATTGTGACACCACACATTGTAGCACCACACATTGTAACACCACACATTGTAGCACCATACAATGTAACACCACACATTGTAGCACCACATAATGTAACACTACACATTGTGACTCCACACATTGTAGCACCACACATTGTAACACCACACATTGTAACACCACACATTGTAGCACTATACAATGTAACACCACACATTGTAGCACCATACAATGTAACACCACACATTGTAGCACCACACATTGTAGCACCAAACATTGTAGCACCACACATTGTAACACCACACATTGTAACACCACACATTGTAACACCACACATCGTAGCACCACATTGTAGCACCACACATTGTAACACCACACATTGTAGCACCACACATTGTAACACCACACATTGTAGCACCACACATTGTAGCACCACACATTGTAGCACCACACATTGTAGCACCATACAATGTAACACCACACATTGTATCACCACACATTGTAGCACCACACATTGTAGCACCACACATTGTAACACCACACATTGTAGCACCACACATTGTAACACCACACATTGTAACACCACACATTGTAGCACCACATTGTAGCACCACACATTGTAACACCACACATTGTAACACCACACATTGTAGCACCACACATTGTAACACCACACATTGTAGCACCACACATTGTAGCACCACATAATGTAACACCACACATTGTAGCACCACATAATGTAACACCACACATTGTATCACCACACATTGTAGCACCACATAATGTAACACCACACATTGTAGCACCACATAATGTAACACCACACATTGTAGCACCACATAATGTAACACCACACATTGTAACACCACACATTGTAGCACCACATAATGTAACACCACACATTGTAACACCACACATTGTAGCACCACATAATGTAACACCACACATTGTAGCACCACACATTGTAGCACCACACATTGTAACACCACACATTGTAACACCACACATTGTAGCACCACACATTGTAACACCACACATTGTAGCACCACATAATGTAACACCACACATTGTAGCACCACATAATGTAACACCACACATTGTATCACCACACATTGTAGCACCACATAATGTAACACCACACATTGTAGCACCACATAATGTAACACCACACATTGTAGCACCACATAATGTAACACCACACATTGTATCACCACACATTGTAGCACCACATAATGTAACACCACACATTGTAACACCACACATTGTAGCACCACATAATGTAACACCACACATTGTAACACCACACATTGTAGCACCACATAATGTAACACCACACATTGTAGCACCACATAATGTAACACCACACATTGTATCACCACACATTGTAGCACCACATAATGTAACACCACACATTGTAGCACCACACATTGTAGCACCACACATTGTAGCACCACATAATGTAACACCACACATTGTAGCACCACATAATGTAACACCACACATTGTATCACCACACATTGTAGCACCACATAATGTAACACCACACATTGTAACACCACACATTGTAGCACCACATAATGTAACACCACACATTGTAACACCACACATTGTAGCACCACATAATGTAACACCACACATTGTAGCACCACACATTGTAGCACCACACATTGTAGCACCACACATTGTAGCACCATACAATGTAACACCACACATTGTATCACCACACATTGTAACATCACACATTGTAGCACCACATAATGTAACACCACACATTGTAGCACCACATAATGTAACACCACACATTGTAGCACCACATAATGTAACACCACACATTGTAACATCACACATTGTAGCACCATACAATGTAACACCACACATTGTAACACCACACATTGTAGCACCACATAATGTAACACCACACATTGTAGCACCATACAATGTAACACCACACATTGTAGCACCACATAATGTAACACCACACATTGTAGCACCATACAATGTAGCACCATACAATGTAACACCACACATTGTAGCACCACATAATGTAACACCACACATTGTAACACCACACATTGTAGCACCATACAATGTAACACCACACATTGTAGCACCACATAATGTAGCACCACACATTGTAACACCACACATTGTAGCACCATACAATGTAACACCACACATTGTAGCACCATACAATGTAACACCACACATTGTAGCACCACATAATGTAACACCACACATTGTAGCACCATACAATGTAACACCACTCATTGTAGCACCACACATTGTAGCACCATACAATGTAACACCACACATTGTAGCATCATACAATGTATCACCACACATTGTAGCACCACATAATGTAACACCACACATTGTAGCACCATACAATGTAACACCACTCATTGTAGCACCACACATTGTAGCACCATACAATGTAACACCACACATTGTAGCATCATACAATGTAACACCACACATTGTAGCACCACACATTGTAGTACCATACAATGTAACTCCACACATTGTACCCCATAATTATGTAAATGTAATTATTTACAGTCCCTGTGGCGAAGTGGTAACACACTCCTCTGGCGTTGTGCGAGCGCTTTGGTCAGGGTTTGTATCCTGGCCGGGGAGGATTGACTAGGCACCAATCCTTAACTGTAACCTCTGTTCACTCAGCAGTGAATGGGTACCTGGTTAAACAATTTGGCGGATCGTATTCTGGGGAAAAATTAGGGTTAAGGACCTGCCTGAAATGCTATGTGTGCTAGTGGCTGTATGGTGGCTGTACAAGAATGTAAGAACTCTTGTATATAATGTAACACCACATGCAGCACCACACATTGTAGTATCACATAATGTAACATCACATTTATCACCACATATAACACCACATACTGTACGCAACATCAAAAATGTATAATCAGAGTCAAGTACATACCCTAATTCTTTCCTTGTCACTATTTCAACGTCAAAGGCCCTCCTGCAGCTGTCAATAATTAAAACAATTATCACTTGAAGGATAATTATTTGTATGAAAAGCTTATAGGTGTTTACCTTAATTGCCTTCAATGGTAAATTGCTACCATTATATCCTGCTATTGTCATGACTATTTTGTACTCTGTTAAGCCTTTTTGTATCAAATCTACAATTCTGATCAAAATGCACCTGTTATACCTAATCAGAAATGTACAAGTCAGGCAACCTATCTGACCTATCGAGGGCGATGCAGGAAAACTTTCAATGTTAGGAGGCTTAAATTGTTACTAATAGGTCGCATTTTTAATGGATTTGTCGATTCCATTAAAAATGGGTTGTGTTGTTACCTTCGGATGTGTAACGGACGACACGTGCACTACATCTAGCAGTGTAACGGTCGACACGTGCACTACATCTAGCAGTGTAACGGTTGACACGTGCACTACATCTAGCAGTGTAACGGTCGACACGTGCACTACATCTAGCAGTGTAACGGTCGACACGTGCACTACATCTAGCAGTGTAACATACGACACGTGCGCTACATCTTGCAGTGTAACGGTCGACATGTGCACTACATCTAGCAGTGTAACGGTCGACACGTGCGCTACATCTAGCAGTGTAACGGTCGACACATGCACTACATCTAGCAGTGTAACAGATGACACGTGCACTACATCTAGCAGTGTAACGGTCGACACGTGCACTACATCTAGCAGTGTAACATACGACACGTGCGCTACATCTAGCAGTGTAACGGTCGACACGTGCACTACATCTAGCAGTATAATTACCTAAGTGTAATTACCTAAGTGTAGTTACAGGATGAGAGCTACGCTCGTGGTGTCCCGTCTTCCCAGCACTCTTTGTCATATAACGCTTTGAAACTACTGACGGTCTTGGCCTCCACCACCTTCTCACTTAACTTGTTCCAACCGTCTACCACTCTATTTGCGAAGGTGAATTTTCTTATATTTCTTCGGCATCTGTGTTTAGCTAGTTTAAATCTATGACCTCTTGTTCTTGAAATTCCAGGTCTCAGGAAGTCTTCCCTGTCGATTTTATCAATTCCTGTAACTATTTTGTATGTAGTAATCATATCACCTCTTTTTCTTCTGTCTTCTAGTTTTGGCATATTTAATGCTTCTAACCTCTCCTCGTAGCTCTTGCCCTTCAGTTCTGGGAGCCACTTAGTAGCATGTCTTTGCACCTTTTCCAGTTTGTTGATGTGCTTCTTAAGATATGGGCACCACACAACAGCTGCATATTCTAGCTTTGGCCTAACAAAAGTCATGAACAATTTCTTTAGTATATCGCCATCCATGTATTTAAATGCAATTCTGAAGTTAGAAAGCATAGCATAGGCTCCTTGCACAATATTCTTTATGTGGTCCTCAGGTGATAGTTTTCTATCTAGAACCACTCCTAGATCTCTTTCTTTATCAGAATTCTTTAAAGATTTCTCACATAATATATAGGTTGTGTGGGGTCTATGTTCTCCTATTCCACATTCCATAACATGACATTTATTAACATTAAATTCCATTTGCCAAGTGGTGCTCCATATACTTATTTTGTCCATGTCTTCTTGAAGGGCATGACAGTCATCTAAATTTCTTATCCTTCCTATTATCTTAGCATCATCAGCAAACATGTTCATATAATTCTGAATACCAACTGGTAGATCATTTATGTACACAATAAACATCACTGGTGCAAGAACTGAACCCTGTGGTACTCCACTTGTGACATTTCTCCATTCTGATACATTGCCTCTGATTACTGCCCTCATTTTTCTATCAGTCAGAAAATTTTTCATCCATGATAGAAGCTTACCTGTCACCCCTCCAATATTTTCCAGTTTCCAGAACAACCTCTTATGTGGAACTCTGTCGAAAGCCTTTTTTAGGTCCAGATAGATGCAGTCAACCCAACCATCTCTTTCCTGTAATATCTCTGTGGCTCGATCATAGAAACTGAGTAAATTCGATACACAGGATCTTCCAGATCGAAAACCATACTGTCTGTCTGATATTATATCATTTCTCTCTAGGTGTTCTACCCATTTAGTTTTGATTAGTTTTTCCAATACTTTCACTATTACACTTGTCAATGATACAGGTCTATAATTGAGGGGGTCTTCCCTGCTGCCACTTTTGTAGATTGGAACTATGTTAGCCTGTTTCCACCCATCTGCTACGATTCCTGTACACAGGGATGCCTGAAAGATCAGGTGAAGTGGAATGCTGAGCTCAGATGCACATTCTCTCAGAACCCATGGTGAAACGCCATCTGGGCCAGCTGCTTTGTTCTTACCGAGCTCCTTGAGCATTTTTTCCACTTCGTCTCTAGACACCTCTATGTGTTCTATGTTGTTCTCTGGAATTCTTATTGTATCTGGTTCCCTAAAGATTTCATTTTGTACAAACACACTTTGGAACTTTTCGTTTAGTGTTTCACACATTTCCTTTTCATCTTCCGTGAATCTATTTCCCATTTTCAACCTCTGAATATTATCCTTTACCTGCAATTTGTTGTTTATGAATTTATAGAATAGACCTGGTTCTGTTTTACATTTGTCCGCAATCCCTTTTTCAAAATTTCTTTCTGCCTCTCTCCTCACTGCCGTGTAGTTGTTTCTCGCATCTTTGTATCGCTGGTATGTTTGGGGGTTCGGCCTCTTCCTGTATTGATTCCATTTTTGTGTCTTTCGGTCTCTAGCCCTCTCGCAATTTCTATTGAACCAATCCTGTTTCCTAGTTCTGCATCTCTGTTTTGGTATAAATTTTTTTGTGCCTTTATCATATATTTCACAAAACTTGCCATATATCTCATTCACTTCCTTGCCTAGCATCAAGTCTGTCCAATTATACTCACTAAAAAAATTCTAAGGTCACCATAATGTCCTCTCCTGAAGTCTGGTTTTTCAACTGCTTCAACCTCCTTATTTTCTTCCAGCTTATAACGCATTGCATACTTTATTCCCAAAAAGACATGGTCACTTTTACCCAAGGGAGGAAGGTACTGAATGTCAAATATCTCTTCCTCCTTCCTGGTAAATATCAAATCTAGCATGGAGGGAACGTCCCCTTCCCTCATCCTCGTAGCTTGTTTAACATGTTGATACAAGAATGTTTCCAGGATGAGGTCTACAAATTTACAGGTCCAAAAATCTTCTGTTTTAGCTTCATATGCTTCCCAGTCTATGGATTTCAAGTTGAAGTCACCGACTATCAACAGTCGTGATCTATCGTTATCCGCTCTCGCTATAATCTCTCTCATTATTGTTATAAGACCTTCACGTTTACTATCTAGCTCCTCCTTTGACCATGTGCTGCTTGGCGGTGGACTATATGCATTTATCATCATTAGTTTATCATCCTCATAGCAGATCTCTAGTGCTATTATGTCAACTTCTTGTGGATTGGCAGTCATTATTTCCTTCACCTTTAGGTGTTCTTTTACCAGCACAGCAACGCCACCGCCTTTCCTAATTTTTCTGTCTCGTCTCCAAATTGAGTAGCCCCTTGGGAATATGACCTCATTTAAAATTACATCTTCAAGTTTTGTCTCCGTGAGTGCAACAATGTCTGGTGTCTGCAGCTGTATTACATCACTTAACTCCAGTATCTTCGATCTCACTCCATCTATGTTGGTGTATGCAATCTTCAGGAACTTGTTTCCCCTCTCCTTATTCTTCACTCCCCCTCTCTCTATTGATTTTGTTGGTTTGCCTTTATGTACCACTTTACTGGTTTGCCTACCCCTATCACTTTGTAGAAAAAAGAATTTATTTCTTCTTCATTCCTGCTCTCATTTAAATGTTTTGCCTCGGCGAGGTTCAGTTTCAGCTTCTCTCTATCTTCTTTTGAAAGATCTCGTCTTAACGACCACCCTTTCCCATCCTCATCCCTTTGCAATTTTCTAGCATTTCTTAGTACTTCTTCCATCTGTTTGGCACCGTTTAGGGTGATCCTCAAAGGTCGATCTTTCCCTTTTACGTACCTGCCTATTCTCCTGTAGTCGCACACATTCTCTCTGTTTGTAAGACCTTCCACGAGGCCAACAATTTTATCTACTACTTTAGCTTCTTCTACAGCTCTTTCTGACCTAGATGTTATCGCCTTTTCTTTGCAGCCAAAAATGATCAGGGACTTACTCCGATCAACTGTGTTTTGCACCAACTTCGGGTTAGATGCCAATTCTTTCCTCACTTCTAGCCTAATGTTTGTTTTATCTTGGTTTCTGCAGTGTTTGACTTCCTTTACTGCTTCTTCTATTTTTTCCTTCTCCTTGGCCACTTGTGCATAAGTGAGTTGCATATCTTTCTTGCACTGTTCTATTCCCTGTGTAACTTCCTCCATCTGTGCTGACAAAAGCTGTTTCTCCTGTTGAATTTCCTTGCCTAACCTATTGTAGTCATTTATGTTTAAATTTACTTTAACTTCTTCCAAAGCTATTTTTAAGAGTTTATTTTCTTCTTCCATGTCTTTGCAATTTGTTTCCAATTGATTCTTATCCTTGCGCAAGTCTTTCACTAAACCCTCAAGATATAAAACTTTGCTATTCAAATGGTCATTACTTTCTTTCAATTTACTAATTATTTCTACATGAGAGTTCACTATAGTATCTAAATTTACCAACTTGTTATGTAGACTACTAATATCAATGCTTTCTTCATTGAATCCCTCAAAATCAAGCTCTGTTTTGTTTTTCCCCTTGCCAGTGGCCATCTTGAATGTTCTTCTCTGCACTGTAAACACTAGGGCAACTTTTTCTCATCCGATTTTTCACTTCCCTTAGCACTTTCCTGTTATCTCACCTATTTTTCAAGAGCACTATACCTTTATGTTCTCTGGGACACCACTCACTACCATCAACCTGTACTACAATACTTAGGATTGTTGAAATATGCTGGAGCTCCTCTGCTGCAAGTGTTGACCCTAGGGGTGTCACCTTTTTCCAGTGTAACGGACGACACGTGCACTACATCTAGCAGTGTAACGGTCGACACGTGCACTACATCTAGCAGTGTAACGGACGACACGTGCACTACATCTAGCAGTGTAACATACGACACGTGCACTACATCTAGCAGTGTAACGGATGACACGTGCGCTACATCTAGCAGTGTAACAGACGACATGTGCACTACATCTAACATTATCATGAACGAGACATGCACTACATCTAACACCATATCATGCACGAGATGCATAAAGTTCTTTTACTTACAGTGAGCAGAGAGACAGGTACCATATTGGTCCGTGACGCTGAACTGGCCACAATGCTGGAGGACGTAGGCGAAGATTCTGTTGCCGAGCGAGGTGGCACGGGCGTGCAGGCGGGCAGTCTCCTCGTGCGCCATGTTGAAGCCTCGGTCCCCGAAAAGCTGTGCATGTAAGGACATTAAGGGGTATATTTTTGTCAAAGATTCAACCTATCCTTGACAATTACGGTACATATGAGGACTATATATAGACTGTTACACCCAAAAAATAGTCAACTTTTGAAAATATTGCTACGATTAAAGACCTGAGGAAACAGTAAGAATATTCTAATTTCTCCTAGGCCTAATACTAATTAATTAGGCCTTGGAGAGGCCTCTAAAAAAATAAAAAACTCAAGCTAAGGACAAATATACACCATCACCACAGTAACACTATCCACATTTTTACATATGCAGTAGTCTACAATCACTACGTGTTCTATTTCTTTTAGCAATGTTTTATTATAATTATTATTTTCCAATTAAGTGTTATGGAATCTGCTCAGGAAAGAGCATCAAATGTGTGTTGAGTTAGGCTTGGTTTGGTGTTTGCTGTAATGAGTTAGGTTCAATGTGGTGTTCGCAATAATGAGTTAGGCTCAGTGTGATGATCGCTGTAATGAATTAGGCTCTGTGTGGTGGTTGCTGTAATGAGTTAAGCTCGGTATGGTGGTCACTGTATGGGTAACATCTTCGTTTATATATTTTGTTTAAGGTTTCCTGTTGTTAGAGACAAGAAGTGTGTTTTGTTTACCGAGGTCCTTCTACTCAACTTGGGGACTAACCTTCCCCAGGATGCAACTACCAACAGTCATGTGACTCCTAGGTAACTATGGTTACAGCAAAATGAACAGAGGCATCAAGTGTGCGGAAAAGTGCCCAGACGTCTTGTCCTGCCCAAGAACCTGGATTGTAAGGAGACTGTACTGACTCTGTGCTACAAGTCACCAAAAACATTTAGGAAAGGACCTGCAGAGTGTACAATATGTAGGGGTAACATTTATATTTTTTTTTTTAGAGCACAGCAAGAAGTTTTCAGCCATGTTGAAAAAATACCAAATTAAGAGAACGTTTTTTAATATCTTTATGGCTTAGTTAATTTTTTTATTTTATTTTATTACTCCATATGTATGAATTGTGTTGATCAATGTATCTATATTTTAGCTCTATATCTGTCTGCTTGGCTGTCTGCATCTGTCTAGATCTGACCTGAACCAGAGCCTTGGGAGATGTAGAGTTGAAGCTGAGATCACCGAGGTACTGCTGGAAGGCCCGCTGAGCAAGGTAAAGGCTGGAGTCCTCGCCTTCGAAGTTCATCACGACGGGACTGACGTCGCTAAAATCTTGTGACAGGGATTCTCTTACTTCCTCATTCATCAGAACGGCTGTTTGTGGGGAGGAAAGAATGTAGCTTTAGCTTTTATTTGATTCCGTGCATGACTAACCATATGGTGAGATGAGGATATTAGGTGAACTTACAGCTAGCTCTTGACCTACATTCTACAAACCCTCAATATCATAGGTTAGCAGAATACTGCTGTGTTAATAGGTTTCTTAGTAAGGTTTTTATCATTATTTTTAACTTGTAAGACAAAAACTGCACAGAGGCATACATTTCTGTGGGGAGCTCCTTCGGCTCCCTAGAGCTATTGGGCTAATATGGGATATATTAGACCAGGGCCGGTTGGCCGAGCAGACTTGTGATCCTGTGGTCCTGGGTTCGATCCCAGGCGCCGGCGAGAAACAATGGGCAGAGTTTCTTTCACCCTATGCCCCTGTTACATAGCAGTAAAATAGGTACCTTGGTGCTAGTCAGCTGTCACAGGCTGCTTCCTGGGGGTGGAGGCCTGGTCGAGGACCGGGCCGCGGGGACACTAAAAAGCCCCGAAATCATCTCAAGATAATCTCAAGAAGGGCTTTAGTCAATAGAGTACAGCCTACCAGGGACCACGAGCCAGAACCTGGCCCCCCTCAGAGAGGCACAGGAAGCAATGGCCCTGGAAAACCCTGTCGGGGCTTGGTGGACCTATAGATGCGTTTTCCGAGTTCCAGCTCTCCTTGTGCGAGTTTAATGGTTGCTCTGTGCCCTTGTCTTAGGGTGACATTCACTGCTTTTGCCTCCGTCATGCTGCCTTTCATATTTGAAAGGATCTGGCATTAAAATATGACTCTGTAAAATGAATATTCAGGTGGAAGAAAAGTCGAAAATGAACACACATGGGCATCACAGTGAATATTGTACACGTTTGATAGAAAAATTTTGGAACCATAATTCTATAGAGTGCATCTGTGGAACAAGGTTGTGATGCGCTCACATTCGCATTTCTTGCCAGCCTGTCCTCCTAAGGTTTCCCAATGTCCAGAAAACAGTCAATATAAAGTGTCATCTAACCTACCAGAAGACCCAAAACAGAAAGCGGACAGTACGTCACTTTTGCGAGTTGCTTGCATTTTCTAGTACGTCAATTTTTGGCCTTATGTAATGCATAAGATAGAAATGCCATGTACTTGGTAAGAGTTGTCTGCATGATAGTAGTATTGGGTTGAGGACTCATCTTTATAAAAATCTCTTACCTCTAAAAACCAAAATAGCCTGAGGTCTGGGACCTGCACCTGCCTAGGCTCCAGAGAGCAAAGGCAATTTTATATCACTGTGTGAAAGGTCAGGAATAAATCATAAACAGAAGTTGAAATGGTGAATGTTTACATAGGTATCCTTTTGCTTGTGGCCTATATTTGGTAAACAACCTGCCCTTGTCTGCAGTGTCTATTTATCTGAGAATTTTTGTGTTGTGATCATATCTTTCCTCTTCTCTCTTCCATTGATATAATTAATTAATTTTATATTTCTTAGTAACTCATACCACTCAGCTCTGGAACTTGCTTGGCAGCATATAATAGAAAAGTTGTAACTTAAGTAATACATCCCTAAATCAAATGTGCTTGTGCAATTAGCCACTAGTAACATCTTTATAGTACTGTACTGTAAATACACAGAGAAATCACATTATCGCAGTACTGTACTGTATATCAATGAGAAAATCCACAGGAGCTGTGATGAGGATTCGAACCTATGTGCTGGGTATTCTGATGCATGCACGTTTAGAGCGTACATCTGGGAGTACCCAGTGCATAGGTTCGAATCCTCATCACAGATCCTGTGAATTTTATTGTAGTAAATACTTTACAGTACTAACGTGTGGCAGCCAGGGCGCCCTCATGTTGGGTAACTCCGGTAATAAGATCGACCCTGTTGTATTTCCTGGATTTTAGCAGGGCAGCGGGATGGTCAGGCAGGAAGTCCCCGTCCACCCGAGGTGTCATTACTGACGGAGTGTTGAGCCATATCTGTAAAAATCCACACATTAGTCAACTATCCTAATGGAAGGAATAGTAACTGCATGTAAAGAGTTACTGAGCATCTGAGGGTGGACAAGGAGCAGCACTGTTATACTTACCACAAACGCGGAGGGAATGGCCACTAGGTCGCTGAGCGTCTGATTCTGAAGGCAGAGGAGAAGTGCTGTAGAGTTGAGGGCTGTGGGTTCTACCTCCACACCTGAGCAGTTGAACACCTTACTGATGGTCGTAGCCACTTGTTTGTGGTCAGTTCGTATGGCCCAAGGGCTCAACGATGATCCAGATTGTAGAATGGCTCTCCTGAACAGCCCTGGCAATGAAAGCACAAAAACACAGGACTCGTTTTTGTGAGTCGAGAACAAACCCTGCTGTACTTCTGGGATCCTCAGTATTTTAAATCATTTATATGATAGGAACATAATGATAATGATAGAAGACATCATACAACTTATCTCTTTGGTGTGGTGACAGGGTATAGGTAAATATAGTGCTTAAACTCTGGAGCATGGTGACAGGATACAGAAAGATACAGAACATACCTCTAGAATGTGGTGATAATACATGCAAATGAGCAGCAGCAGCTCCGGCACTCTGACCAAAGATGGTGACTTTGTCTGGGTCACCGCCAAGGTCACGGATATTGTCCTGAACCCAGCGGAGGGCCAAGGCCTGGTCCTTCAGTCCCATGTTACCAGGCAGCACCGAGTCCTCCGTTGACAAGAAGCCTAAACACACTATTACCTTAGAGTCCTTGGTAGTGGGGAACATGATAATGTATGACACTGCAAAAGACCTAATGGCTCATGTAAGGCAGCTGCTATTGATATACAATCACAATAATTCATATAAATGTCTAACCTTCACATGAAACAATCCTTTGGTGCAATGCCTGTTATCTGGTACAGCAATTGTTTTTCCAGAAACCAATAAGCTTATTTCCAAACCCGTATTTACCCAGGTCTTTTCTGAATCTAAACTTTTGCAATTTGTATGTGTTGTTTAGTGTTCTATCTTGTGTTGATATATTTAACACCTTATTAATATTCTCCCTATTATGCCCCCTTCAACCATTGTTGACTTTTAAAATGACCTTATCATTGCGTAGAAGCTGTTACTCGAGTTAACAAATCCACAAGGGCCGTGACGAGGATTCGAACCTACGTCCGAGATCATCCCAGATGCTGCCTTAATCGACTGAGCTACGACATGGTCAAAAGAGTTGAAACCAGAAGTTCTACTGGACTTACTTGGATCCTGCAGGCTCTCCGAGACAAACAAGGGTTTTACACAACTCCCCCATTTATACATACAGAACATACTGTTCACATACAGAACATGTACGTGTTCTGTTACTCGAGTGATTACATGCAATTCAGCTTCTACAACAATTGATGGTTCTTACAGTAGGTGTCATGAAAACCAGTCATTATGAAATTACTGTACTGTACAGGCAACTTTAAATGTGTTAACATACAGTTAAAAGTAATCCTAATCAATGACAAAAAATGTATTTGGCTAGACACAGTTTGCCACGTTAACAGCCATATGCCAAAAGTGAATATTAAAGGTTGGCAACAATTACAGTCACTCCTCCTGTAGTCAATTATAATGCCTACAGAATGCAGCTTAAGGATGTAATGGGTATTATAAAAAACTATAGAATGAATAATATATTATAGGACTTCAAAATATAATATTATAACTAAGTTACTGTTGGAGAGATTACATGCCATTGACCAATTAGATTTAGCATTGCAAGATTAATATAAATGACATGTGTATGAAGTAACCAGAAAATGGGGATATGGATTTTAGGGGATCCATTGTGTATCAAATACTGTACTGCACTTATTTACTTCCCCTGAAAGTTTGACTGCTGTACAGTACTTTTTTTGTGAACCAGATGGGTTCAGTCAGATCTGTCTTTGGGTCCATATATGGAGATTGCTTCCACTACATAATTCCATAGTTCATTACACTTCTTCACTCTTCCGACAGGTTCTTTCTAATATATCCTTGTATGTTATTTAAGGACTTCACTGCCACTGGGTCCTAATGTTCACATTTTTCCTATGTGAAATAGTATCTCTCCTGCTTTGTTACTCCCCCTCAGTACTTTGTATGTCATGATCAAGCCTACTCTTCTCTCCACAGTGAAAGGAAGCTTCGTACTTATAATTTTTGTATTGTTTCATTATTGCTTTCATCTAGTGGTAAATACACCTCCAAGTATACTTTCTCAATCTTTTATTTTGTGTTTGATGAGATGGTGACTAATTTTGCTCTATATCTTGCTCTGTTGCTTAATTGTGGGTGTTAACTTACCTAAGGTTCCAAGACGATACTGAAGGGTGACCAGTATCACGTCCCTCGTCAACAGGACACTGGGAGAGTATTCGTCTGCTCCTCCCATGCTGAACGCACCCCCGTGGATCCAAACCATTACTGGGAAACCAGTCAGCATATACTGCAAAGGTCGCCAATGGATAACACCCTTTCATCTAATTTTTATTTATTCATTCACAGCTTTAAAATTCATTAGATTTTGTATAACCTACATATTTTTTCAGTTATCTTCTACTAGTAGATAATCAATGAGAATACAGTTGTTTACATGTGGGGTGTAGACATTGAGGTAGAGGCAGTCTTCCTCGCCCCGGACCAGCGCTTGGCCCTCCAAGAGAGCATTACTGTCTAGTTGGGGACAGACAGGCTGCAATGTTCGTCCGTCCCGCGTACCGGTCCACCCCGACGCTGCCACAGGCTCCTGTCAAGAATTGGGCTTTTACCTTGGATATTTCTGAACTAATCAGAATATAATATAAAATTATCTTTAGTAGCTCAGAGAATACACCAAGAGAACAATATTAATGAGGAGCAACTATAAGATGTAAATAAACTGGAGCTATCACACACTTTAAGTAATTAAAAAGACAGTAGAAGTTTCCTTCGGTGTTCAGCTTGCACTCTGTTGTTAGACAAAACTTGTCACTTGAGTCATAGTTTGTGTAGCTCAGTGGTCAGTGCATCATGCTCACAACTCAATGGTCCCTGGTTAGATTCCCAGGCAGGATGAGATGTTTGGATACATTTCTCTACACTTGTGGTGCTACATGACCTTCTCGTCTTGGTGCCTACTTTTGATAATTACTTACTTCTCTACACTTGTTGCCTCTTTATTTGCCTGAATTTACCCGAGGTCCATTAGTGGCCTCGATGGGGAAAGAAAACCTGCGGCTTGTCAAAGGTCCCCCAAACTTTTCTTGATGAATTTTCCAGCTGGATTTTGAACTGCAGTAATATCTTGGCATTTATGGTTTTGGCAGGGAAGAGATACCATGGGTTTATAACCCTGTGGGTGAAAAAGCTTTTGAAGACGTTGTCTGGATCAATATCCTCCAAATTGTTCAGTATTTTAAAAGTTTTGATGATATCTGCACCATCATGTCTGGTCTGCAGTGTTGTTAGTCATGTGGCCCTCAACTGTTGCTGGTATGAGAGTTGACTTGGTTCCATAATGATTATTGTTGCCCGGTGTTTAAATTTCTCCGAAGCAGATATGTCCTGAAGATAAGGTCTCCATGCTTGGATATATTTGTCCAGATGGGGGCATACCAGAGACTTGTACAGTTGAATAGTTAATACAGTACTTTCTTTTCCTTGAAGTCAAAAGTTCGTTTAAATATTCCTAGGGTTTGATTGGCCTTTTTTGTTAATGTAGCTCCCACTGTAGTTTAAAATACAATTGGAAAATTTTTCAGGAAAAATGGGGGGACCTTTGACAAGCCGGCAGCTTCCTGTCCCCACTGTGGCCACTAGATAGATGGTGGCCCTCAGACAAATTCAGGTAAACACTCAGTGACTGGTAAATCCTGACTCCTAGATCCTTTTCTTTATTAATCTGCTGCAAGGTAATATTACTGATGTGATAGTTGACAAGAGCATTATTGTGCCCCACATGCAAGGTGTGGTATTTATCAATGTTACAAAGCATTTGCTAATCTTCTGACCGTTTATGGAGCTCGTGTATCAGTAGGCACCCAAGGAGTAGGCAGATGTTGTGGGTTGTATCCTGGGAAACGTCTTAAGACCTTACACCTGATGCCGTTGTTCACCTAGCAGTAAATAGGTATCTCTGAGTTAGGTACCAGTTATGGGTTGCATCGTAGTCGAGGTCAGTCAATGACTTAAGGGGGAAACTCAATAAATCAGAGTATATAACCTGGCTGGTACAGGAGTTCAAATAGGTGTGGTTCTCAGAGTCATGTCGAATACTGTCATATCTGGGCATTTACTATGTACAGTACAGTAATTGCTTCAAGATGTTTTGTAATTTTCAAATAAATATTTTCATATAAATGAAAAAACATATATATACTGTATATACAGGGTTGTACTGTATATACTGTATTTATATAATGTACAGAGTATATATATAGTGTGTGTGTGTGTGTGTAAATCACAAAGAAATTAACATATGATGAACATGACAATGTTAGACCACAAAGGAAGGATTAAGACAGGAATTTCCTTAAGTACTTTCGTATATAATAATACTTTCTGAAGCTGTATTATTAAAGGGTTCGAACCTGGTTAGTCAGGGTCTCCATGTCTCCGGCAGGCCAGTACTGTAACCACTCAGCCAGCAACTGTCTAAAAGGTATTGGGAAGTCGTGAGACCTACATGCACAATTAGGTCTGCTCTAAGAACTGGTCCATCCTTGTTGTGTATATACATTTAGGTCCGCTCTTATTATGCAATTCCTTGCAGTTTACCATAGAAAATGATAGACAAAGGTGACTACCAAAGAAGTTGACAGATTGACCACCTTACTTGTGAAGCGACTAGCAATTCTATGTCTGTTGATAATAAAACATCTCACCTTAAACCTGAGATCTCCTACTGGTGGCTGGGCATATGGGATTCCCCTAAAACTGTAGAATATTTTCCCATCAATAGCCTTGTCCCTGGAGCAGAGAATGGCACCTTGCTTCAGCTGCACTAGGAAGGTCTGGTTGTCTTGAGCCGCCACCACCACAGCAGCTACCACCACCACCACACACATCTCCCACACCAACATCCTGCACCGTGTTATTAACACATCCAAACTTGACCATGTATCCTGGGGAAGGTCAGTCGTTAGTCTACAGTACGGCTCTTCAGTTATGGTTAACTGTTGTTGAGGAC
The DNA here is from genome assembly GCF_040958095.1 of Procambarus clarkii. Classification (NCBI taxonomy): domain Eukaryota; kingdom Metazoa; phylum Arthropoda; class Malacostraca; order Decapoda; family Cambaridae; genus Procambarus; species Procambarus clarkii. Next base: position 32,209,696 of record NC_091168.1, on the reverse strand, counting down.
AGGAAGCCCGTACAGTACTTTAGGTTTTTCAAGGCCACCATAAATCAGCTATATTCACCTTCCCGAAGATGCAACCCACAACAGTTGCCTAACTCTCGGGTACCTATTTACCACTAGGTGAACAGTAGTATTAAGTGAAAAGAATCGTGCCCAACCACTTCCATCTTGCCTCGGGATTGAACCTGGGTCCCTTAAATTTAAGCCGAGGACATAAACTACTGTGATACAGGTCCCATCAATTTCTACATATGATTGCAACATTGAGGAAGACTTTTTATTATGGAAAGGATACATTTGTCATAGCTTTGGATATTACTGGAGCTCATATACTAGGCCAGGAAGGACTGGTATATGTACTCACCTAGTTGTGCTTGCGGGGGTTGAGCTTCAACTTTTTGGTCCTGTATACAGGTTCCTGAGCCTACTGGGCTCTATCATATCTACATTTGAAACTGTGTATGGAGTCAGCCTCCACCACAACACTACTTAATGTATTACATCTGTTAACTATTCTGATACTGAAAAAGTTTTTTCTAACGTCCCTGTGGCTCATTTCGGTACAAAACTTCCACCTATGTCCTCATGTTTGTGTACCACCCGTGCTAAACAGTTTATCTTTATCTACCCTGTCAATTCCTCTGAGAATTTTATAGGTAGTGATCATGTCTCCCTTAACTCTTCTGTCTTCCAGTGTCGTGAGGTTTAGTTCCAGTAATCTATCGTCTATCTGTCTATCTATGTCTATGACCCTCCCAACTACCCTTCTCTGCTCCCCTCCCACCTCTGTGGTGGGGTTGAGCCCCAATAAGCCCCCAGTGATGACCACCTCATCATTTGGAGCGGCTCCTTCTCTCATTATGACAACTGCACCTTTTACCCTTTATCTTACTGGGGATGCTCGGCACCATTCCTTCCTTAGATGCACTCACACGATTCTTTCCAGTTCTACTTTGTTTAGTCCTGCTACATGGACTAAATATTTTCATCTTAACCATGTTGATTCAACACGTCTTGATGATTTTCCCCCTCCATTAACACCTGGTTGATTCGGTGGATACCATTGTCACCTTTAACCCCACAGCTGCTCGCTTGGTCTTGTTGTTCTGCATTAGGGAGACCCCTATTCGGATCTCCAAAAATGCCTGGTTAAATGCCAGCATTGGTACAGTTCTTCTCTCTCACCATGTTGAGACTGGTGTTAGGGACCTGAAAGACTGCCACAAAGATATTAAACATATCCTTGAAGCCCAAGGCCATTCTATCCTCCAGGTTGATATGTTCACTCGACTCCCTCTTGGTCGTCGTCCTCAGCCTCTTCCAGTCGTAAAGATCACATTTGATAGCAGGTCCCTTCCGTCTTTCATAATTCTTGCCAGTCCCAGATGTTCTGGTCAGGAGTACATTCTTCCTCCAATGCTCTGCAATAAGTGCTGGAAATTTGGGCATGGTGCCTTCAAATGCACAAGTGAGGTGTGTGTATGCCCCTTGTGTGGAGACTCAGGTCACTCTAAGACAAAGTGCTCTTCTTCCCAAGCTCACTGCATCAATTGTGGTGACGCCCACCCTATCTTCTCTTGCGCATGTATGCACTACAAATTTGAGGAAGCCAGCCTCAATTTGAAACACCGCTATCGCTTATCTTTTCCTGTGGCAAGACGCCAAGTACGCCGTCTTCCCTCTTTCACTGGCATGTCTTATGCTCACGTGTTGCGTTCCACTTCTCCTCGCCCTCTCCCACTTTCTCAGTCCCGCAACCATTTCCAAGCCTTGGACCCAGACACCTCCACCACCTCCTCATTTGCTCCTTTACGTTTCGAGCCAGAGGGTTTTCCTTTTGGTTCTCCATCTAGTGTTTCCTTCCTTCCTTCCTTCCCAGTCTCCTGTACCCTCTTTCCCCTTCTCCCCCCAATCCTTTTTCTCAGCTCTCCCCTCTGTCATTTGGCCCTCCTCACTGCCTATCTGTCCTGCCTGTTGTCCATCATCCTCCAAGCAATCTTTGTGTTGATTGCTCCCGTTCTCCTGTGAGACTATGGAGGCTGTTGCCCAGTACGTTGTTGCTTGTACGCCTGTCTCTTTTGAGTCAGAAACGTAAGCCTCTCCTTCCTCCCGGCAGGCAAGAAGGTATCGCTCTCTTCCCCACCTTCTGATTTCGACTCTATCCCTGCATCCCCTCCCATTTCGGTAGTCGAGTCCCCCTGTCCAAGCTATGGAGGTTCCATTGGTCCTCGATTCTCTCTCGGTTGCTGCTCCTTGATGAAGTGTGCCCTCCTTTTTCTGTTCCCCCTCCCCCTAATTCCCTTGACCGCCCCTCTCCGATGCCTCCCCCTACTCCGAACTCTGACCATCTGCTTCTGGTCCACACTTCCGCCTCCTTGACTCCTTTGTCCTTGCTAGCTTTACCTAAGTCCCATAACCCCGATTTCACTGACCCTGATTATGATCTTCCTTAGTATACTTCCTTCTGATCTTCCTTATTATGCTGTGTTGTTCTTTGCCTTTATTTCTTCCTTGTACTCTGTTTCTGTTCTCTCAATTTTTGACAATGTCTATTCTTCAATGGAATATTCGTGGATTTTATGCCAACTTCCAAGAACTCCAAACATCTGATAACACAGTTTTCACCACTTTGTGTCTATTTCCGGGAGCCGATGCTTGGTGCCTGTCCTGGTCACTTTCGTGGGTACTCCTTTCTCTCCCGCCTCTCCCCCTCAGCTTTTGCTGGGGCCCATAACTCTACTGCTCTCTTGATTTGTACTGATATTACCTTTGTCCCCCTACTTTTTTTGTCACTTAATGTTCTGTGGCCTGTATCTTTTTGAGTAAATGGAATACTGTCTGTTCCATTTATCTCCCCCCTAATATCCCACTTTCTCTTTCTGACCTTAAGCACCTGTTGGACTCCTTACCAGAGCCTGTGCTCCTATTGGGTGATTTCAACCTGTTGGCAAAAGAGGGGTAATCCTCTGACAAACACCCGAGGCCGCCTTCTCGAACCGTTTGTCCTCTTTTCTTCCCTGTCTCTTCTGAATTCTGGTGAACCCACTGATGTGGACTCCCGCACTCGCACCCTCTCCTGTCTTGATCTTTCTCTCTGCTCGTCCTCTATTTATTTAGAGTTCACATGGCTGGTTCTTAATGACCTCCATAACAGTTACAATTTCCCCATACTGGTCACCTTTTCCTCATTTCACCCTCCCCTCTCTGCCCAGAGGTGGCAGTGAATCTATGGCTGACTGGAATCTATTCACCCTTCATGCTACTCTTTCAAACCTCTCCGCTCTGCCTCTCCCTCGAGTCTTCCTCCTTTTTCATGACACCATATTAGACGCTGCCCTCCGCTCTATTCCTTGCTCTACCTCCTGGGGCACACGGAAGTGTGTTCCCTGGTGGAATGCAGACTGTGCTCGGCTGTCTGCTGTGAGCTTGCAGCCTGGAAGAAACAGTGAAGCCGTCAGATTGCTGATTCTTTTATTTTGTTTTGGAAGGCGAGTGCGGTGGCCTGTAGGACCATCCGTATGGCTAAATGTGAGAGTTGAAAATCCTGTCTTCACCATTACGACCAATACTCCTCTGCCCCAGATCTGGAAAAAAATTCGCAAGTTAGCGGATAGATTTGTTCCAGATGTTTCGCCAGTCCTTCACCTTCGTGGTACTATTGTGGGTTCCCACCTTTTGACTGTTAGCTCCGGTTCTCATCTTCCTCCATCTTTCCTTATTCGTAAACCCCTTCTTGAATCTTGTACCTTAGATTATCACATTCATCTCCGGCTTCCTTATAACGATCCCGTCTCTCTCTCCAAACTTCAGTCTGCCCTGGCCCTCTGCGGTTCTACGGCAGCGGGCTCAGATGACATTCATTATGAGATGCTCTGCCATCTCCCTCCTTGTGTGTTTCAGTATTTACTGAATCTGTATAACCGTATCTGGAAGTCATCGCCAGTCCTGAAGAACCTCAGGGCAGTTGTTCTTCCTATTTAGAAACCAAAGTCTGTAGGGGACATCCCCTAAGGACTTCCGATCCATTGCCCTTAGGAGTTGAGTCTGCAAATTCTTTGAATGTACGGTCAATATCAGTCTGATGTGGTTTTTGGAACACTATCACCACCTCTCCCCTTCTCAATATGGCTTTCACAAGTGTCGCAGCACGACTGATGTCTTGGTGAACTTGGAGGTCTGTATTCGTATTGCTTTTGCTGCGAAGACCTCCATTGTTGCTGTCCTTTTTTTACCTGGAAAAGGTATAATGCATCACCTGGAGATACCATGTTCAGTTCCCAACTCCGTTCTTTTGGACTTCGTGATAATCTCCCTCTCTTCCTATAAACCTTCCTCTCTAGTCGTTCCTTTAGAATGAGGCTTGGTGCCACTCTGCCTCTTTTCCACAATAGGAAGGTGTACCCAAGGTAGTGTTCTGAGCACTATTCTTTTACATTTACAAGATCTTACATGTAGGGTATAATAATGGAGCTCACAACTACTGTATCATAACAATACTACTACCTTGCAGCAGATTGAAGAAGAACAAGACCATCGGAATACACCAGTCATTGAAAGTTGCACAACAAGTGGGAGCAGTAAAAGAAGCCAACCAAACCATAGGATTAGTCAAATGACCCTTTGACTTTATAAGGAAAAATAATTGATTATTTAACTGTACAAATATCTGGTGCCACCACATTTGGACTACTGTATCTAAGCATGGACACCTCGTCTTCAGGAGGACATATCTGCTTTGGAAAAATTTCAACAATTTTTTCCAACTTTGAAATTTCAAACATTTCAAATTTTGGAAAAAAATCATTCCAGAACCAAATCAACTCTCATACCAGGAAAGACTGAGGGCCACAGGACAAACCAGGCATGACAGGGCGGATCCCACTGAAACTTTGTCAAATTAGAACGGAACAAAATGGAGGCTACTCTTCTAGTCCACGGCCCAGATTCACGAAAGCACTTACGCCAGCACTTACGAACCTATATATCTTTTCTCAATCTTTGGCGGCTTTGTTTACAATTATTAAACAGTTAATGAGCACCGAAGCACCAGAAGGCTGTTTATAACAAAAACAACAGTTGATTGACAAGTTTTCATGCTTGTAAACTGTTTAATAAATGTAACCAAAGCCGTCAAAGATTGAGGAAAGATGTACACGTTCGTAAGTACTTGCGTAAGTGCTTTCGTGAATCTGGCCAACAGTAGATGCTTTTTCACCCATAGGGTTAAAAACCGTGAAACTGCCTACCTGCCGAAGCCATAATTTCAGAGACATTACTGCAGTTCAAAATCCAGTTGGAAAAAATTATCAAGAAAAATGAGGGGGGGGGGGGGGGGGTTGACTAGCCACTGGCTTCCTGTCCCCGTCGAGGCCACTAGATAAATGAAAAATTCAACTAAATTATTCCTCGCACTTGTATACCATTTATTCCTGCCACTAACACGCCTGTATATACTGGTACCTACAGGTTACCTTTAGACTACCTTGAGGTTACCTTTATGCTGCCTACAGATTACCTTGAGGCTACCTACAGGTTACCTTGAGGCTACCACCAAGTTACCTTGAGGCTGCCACCAGGTTACCTTGAGGCTACCTAGCGATTATCTTGAGGTTACCTTCAGGCTACCTACAGGTTACCTTTAGGCTACCTAGTGGTTACCTTGAGACTACCTAGAGGTTACCTTTAGGCTATCTAGTGGTTACCTTGAGACTAGAGGTTACCTTTAGGCTACCTAGTGGTTACCTTGAGACTACCTAGAGGTTACCTTGAGGCTACCTAGAGGTTACCTTGAGACTACCTACAGGTTACCTTGAGACTACCTACAGGTTACCTTGAGGCTACCTAGAGGTTACCTTGAGACTACCAAGTGGTTACCTTGAGGCTACCTAGAGGTTACCTTGAGGCTACCTAGAGGTTACCTTGAGGCTACCTAGAGGTTACCTTGAGGCTACCTAGTGGTTACCTTGAGGCTACCTAGAGGTTACCTTGAGACTACCTAGAGGTTACCTTGAGACTACCAAGTGGTTACCTTGAGGCTACCTAGAGGTTACCTTGAGGCTACCTAGTGGTTACCTTGAGGCTACCTACAGGTTACCTTTAGGCTACCTAGTGGTTACCTTGAGACTACCTAGAGGTTACCTTGAGACTACCTAGAGGTTACCTTTAGGCTACCTAGTGGTTACCTTGAGACTACCTACAGGTTACCTTGAGGCTACCTAGAGGTTACCTTGAGGCTGCCTACAGGTTACCTTTAGACTACCTAGAGGTTACCTTGAGGCTACCAAGTGGTTACCTTGAGGCTACCTAGAGGTTACCTTGAGGCTACCAAGTGGTTACCTTGAGGCTACCTAGAGGTTACCTTGAGGCTACCTAGAGGTTACCTTGAGGCTACCTAGAGGTTACCTTGAGGCTACCTAGTGGTTACCTTGAGGCTACCTAGAGGTTACCTTGAGGCTACCTAGTGGTTACCTTGAGGCTACCTAGAGGTTACCTTGAGGCTACCTAGTGGTTACCTTGAGGCTACCTAGAGGTTACCTTGAGGCTACCTAGTGGTTACCTTGAGGCTACCTAGAGGTTACCTTTAGACTACCTACAGGTTACCTTGAGGCTACCTAGAGGTTACCTTGAGGCTACCTAGTGGTTACCTTGAGGCTACCTAGAGGTTACCTTTAGACTACCTAGTGGTTACCTTGAGACTACCTAGAGGTTACCTTGAGGCTACCTATCTTGAGATTATCTTGAGATGATTTCGGGGCTTAACGTCCCCGCGGCCCGGTCCTCGACCAGGCCTCCTTTTTGTTACACCCCCCCCCCCAGGAAGCAGCCCGTAGCAGCTATCTAACTCCCAGGTACCTATTTATTGCTAGGTGAACAGGGGGCATCAGGGTGAAAGAAACTGCCCATTTGTCTCCGCCTCCACCGGGGATCGAACCCGGAATCTCAGGACTACGAATCCGAAGCGCTGTCCACTCAGCTGTCAGGAGGCCCCTAGAGGTTATCTTGAGGCTACCTAGAGGTTACCTACAGGTTACCTTGAGGCTACCTAGAGATTGCCTTGAGGCTGCCTACGGGTTACCTTGAGGCTACCTAGAGATTACCTTGAGGCTACCTAGAGGTTACCTTGAGGGTACCTAGAGGTTACCTTGACGTACGTATAGATAGCCTCAAATAACTATAGCCGTAGGTATTACCTAGCCTCAAAACCTTACATTTGTCAGCATTAAACAGCAACTGCCAGTCTTATGATCATTTCAAAACCCTAGTTAGATCAACTTGAAGTGATACTGAGTCTTCCGTGTTAATTTCCCTCCCGATTTTCGTATCATCGGCAAATTTGCAAACGTTGCTACTCAAACCTGAATCTAAATCATTTATATATATTATAAACAACAGAGGTCCCAGGACAGAGCCTTGAGGCACTCCACTAACAACATTATCCCAGTCTGACTTAACCCCATTTATACTAACTCTCTGTTTCCTTTGGTATAGCCATGCCCTAATCCAGCTTAATATAGCACCCCCAATACCATGAGCCTCTATTTTTTCAATCAGTCTTTCAAGTGGCACTGTATCAAAAGCTTTGCTAAACAAACATTACCGCTATCAACTGCCTCAAAAAAAAAATTGTAAAAAGTTGAGGCAGCTGAACGGCCATTTGTAAAACCATGTTGTGAATCATTTATTAATTTGATTAATTTATGTTTTTCAAGATGAAGACGAATGGTATTTGCAATTATCAATTTAAGTAACTTTCCCACAATAGACGTTAGGCTAATATTGATCGATAGTTTGACGCAAGTGATCTATCTCCTTTCTTAAAAAATTGGCACCACATTAGCAACCTTCCATGACTCTGGCACTCTGCCTGACTCTATTGATTTATTAAATTAAATCCTGGGCAGGACAGAAATGGTTGGGCATATTTCCTTTCGCCTAATGCCTTTGTTCACCTAGCAGAAAATAGTTTTTGTGGGGTTGAATCATGGGGTCGGTAATTTGACCTGGGGGGGGGGGGCGATAAAAGCCAAACGTGTATGAACACACTCTGGCTTCCTGTCCCCCAACACAATGAATTAAATTCAAATTAAAATACCGGAACCGGAAATGCTTGGGTGTCGTCCCATGCATGAGTGAGCACACCACAGTCAAGTGATACAGGGAGGCGAGTCTCAGTGTGGATGCTTCACCGTCCACACAAGCACAATATTGGACAATGACGCTGATATTTGTTTATCTTTAACACGTTTTTGCACATATTTTGAACGTTTAAGAATGATTCAACGTTAATTCAGCAATGATTAACGTTGATTCATTGCTTTATATATAATTATTATTATATATAATAATATATACCCAATATATGAAGGTGAAGCCCCACCTTCCCACAGTGGGCGGGGGTGTGGGTGTACTGGGAGCCCCACCTTCACACAGTGGGTGGGGGTGTGGGTGTACTGGGAGCCCCACCTTCACACAGTGGGCGGGAGTGTGGGTGTACTGGGAGCCCCACCTTCACACAGTGGGCGGGGGTGTGGATGTACTGGGAGCCCCACCTTCACACACACAGTGGGCGGGGGTGTGGGTGTACTGGGAGCCCCACCTTCACACACAGTGGGTGGGAGTGTGGGTGTACTGGGAGCCCCACCTTCACACAGTGGGTGGGAGTGTGGGTGTACTGGGAGCCCCACCTTCACACAGTGGATGGGGGTGTGGGTGTACTGGGAGCCCCACCTTCACACACAGTGGGCGGGGGTGTGGGTGTACTGGGAGCCCCACCTTCACACAGTGGATGGGGGTGTGGGTGTACTGGGAGCCCCACCTTCACACACAGTGGGCGGGGGTGTTGGTGTACTGGGGGCCCCACCTTCACACACAGTGGGCGGGGGTGTGGGTGTACTGGGGGCCCCACCTTCACACAGTGGGTGGGAGTGTGGGTGTACTGGGAGCCCCACCTTCACACACAGTGGGCGGGGGTGTGGGTGTATTGGGAGCCCCACCTTCCCACAGTGGGCGGGGGTGTGGGTGTACTGGGAGCCCCATCTCCACACACACACACACACAGTGGGCGAGAGTGTGGGTGTACTTGGCGCCCCACCTTCACACACAATGGGCGGGAGTGTGGGTGTACTGGGAGCTCCACCTTCAAACACAGTGGGCGGGAGTGTGGGTGTACTGGGGCCCCACCTTCACACAGTGCGCGGGAGTGTGGGTGTACTGGGAGCCCCACCTTCACACACAGTGGGCGGGAGTAGGTGCACTATGAACCTTACCTTTGCAGTGTGTGTGTGACAGCTGCCGCCCACATAATGCTTGTGGAAGGTGGACACGCCAGATACACCCCTTTCAGGGCCACCATGCTTCATATCCTGCCATTACTCCCCACTGTCGCCACCCTCCACCCCTCTGTAACCGCCCCCCCTCCACTCCTGTCATGTGACCATTCATTTTGTCGAGGACAGGAAGCCTGTGCACATGTACACTCCAGGTACACGCTTGTATCGAGGTACCACCAAGGTCGGGCTACTGACCCTCCCCAGGATGAAACCCCACAACAGTTGGCAAACTCCTGAGTTACATATTTACTGTTAGGTAAACAGAGGCATTAGGTAAAAGGATACGTGCCCGACCATGTGTCCTACCCCAACCCATCCTCGACTCAAGTCCATTACATTCAGCGGTCAACCCCACAGACGCATTCTTAAATTTTAACATGCTGTTCATTCAAAAGAGGAATTTTCGCAAATGTAAATTAATATTATAATATATTAGCATATTGTGTATATATAGGCATAAGATAAGTTAGGTTAGGTGTTTAGGTTCTGTTGGAGAATATTTGTATTTGTAGTACGTGGGTGAAGCATTTATAGCGTTGTGATTCGAACAAAATTCGTCAGTGAAGCACTTGTTCCAGATATGTTCGAACGTCAGCAGTTGTGAGTCGTGTGTAAACCGCTTTTCATTCATAAACAGGGGGTTTGGCGGGTGCATGGAATCACTTTTGGATCTTTGTTTGGAGGACGGGCTGCCTACCCAGGAATCTAACTTTGGATCTTTGATTGTAAGTCGAGAACGAAGCCTTACTCTTTAATAAACATGCAGTCATGATCCTTGAATACTTAAAACTGGTCACTATGTAGTAATAATTTGTTGTTTTTATATAAAATACGAGACGTAATAGTGAATACCAAGTATTTATATTTTTTATAAAGCCACCAATTACAATGTAGATGAAGCAGCACAAATGATAGCTAGAGGGGTAATGTAGCCATTAACATGTCTAGTGCAGTTAACATACAGCTGATCATCTTTACATTGCTCAAATTACCCCAAGCGATTTTTCCCCATTTGCTTTGTTAACTAGCTTGTTCATGTGCATCTCAATGTAGTAACAGATGCATATACAGTATATAGATTAGCAGTTTAGATAATTTTATATTATATATATATATATATAATATAATATATATATATATATATATATATTAGATTAGATTAAAACTAAAGCAATGCAGTGTGTAGAGATCATACTGTGCAGGTGCAACATTAATTAAAATCTGCAGAAATGTTTTGTATAAGACTAAATTGTTATCTAGCCCAAGTATAAGTCAAATGCTGACTAAAGTTAATTTTATTGTCAGTACATGACTCAAGCAGCAGATAAGCAACTGCAACAGTATGAATTTCTTGTTAGGTCTATGTAATGTTGCATAGTTTTTTTTTGGTTATGTTGATATATGGTTTAAAAGCAGGACGTCATTAAGTATTAGCTTTGAGTAATAGCTTGAAACATTGTCAAGTGGACCAGTAGTCACATACCTATCTAGATTTTAATATAGTATTTGTGAACCCTACCTACAGCCCTTTGTTTTGACAACAGGCTGCATCAATTCCATCAAGTATGAACCAATATGTTGCAAGGTCACATCCCACCAGATGCAGTACTAGTAAACACAGCAGCCTGGAACACCACAAGGGTCTTGGGGATCCTGGTATTTTGTGAGAGGTATTAAGTCATGTGAATGTATTAATGGTGTTAGATCGAATTGTGTATGGAAGTAGAAAAGAAATTCCTCAACATACACATACTACTCTTTGACCATAAAGGCAATCTTTGAATTACGAAAGGACTTTAGCTCCTTGATGTGATACATGAATTTGCTCCAATGTCCCTTGTAATACAAAATGCGACTTTTACACACGTGGCTGGTGTCAGGTCGCGTACATTACCCTCTGCACCGAACACCTGTTTTTGGCAAAAACTTCTAAGTGCAATTGTTACGGACATATTTTTTTGTTGTTTTTATAGATGTTCAGTTAAAGTTAATGTCAAAATGTTTCCAAAGTAAACTATTTTCTTTCCAAAACACAGAGTAATCAAAACATTACAATGTAGCCTAATCAAAAATAAAAACTGACAACTCTCAAAACATTTGTTGGCCGGCGCAGTTGAGGGATTAAATAAGACTGCAGCTGCATGTAACAGTTTGGTTGACCAGACCACCAACCAGAAGGTCTGGACAGAGACTGGGCCATGGGGGACATTGATACTTGCAACAATCACAATGTACCCATGGCCACAGGTGTCATACATCCAACTGCCTAGTCATCAGTCCTCTTGTGCTCAATTTTCAACCCTTGATGCTTTGGTAATTTTTTAGCCATTTACAGGAAAATACCCATAATAATGGCTGATAGATGTACTGTAATGTCTGAGGCAACATTACTTTGCAAAATGCAATCCATTACCCCAGAAACAAAGTTAAAGAGATAATCACTGAGAATGGAGTAGCACCAACACAGATTGTGTGCCTGTTTGGCATTCATTGGGTTCATAATCACACACAACACTTTTTTTATGTAAAGTGTTCTGCAAGAGTGAAATTGCCGATAAAATTATGTCTAGTAATTTGTGACGTAAAAGCTACTAATACTCTACTGTGAACTATAAACACCTCAAAATTCTTTGTTAACCTAAGGCTCATCCAGAAGAAACAGTAGTGTTAGACAAAAAAAATTGTTGGCAGTTCAAAATTTAAGACTATTACACCTATTCACACTTCAAAATTTTCCAACTCTGACAAGCATGACAAATCCATCATTCAAGATGAATAATATGCAGTGTTTATATTGTCTAAAGACAGGTATAGTTACAAACATCTTTTAGGAACACTCACTTATAAGGGCAAAGCTGCACACATTTATCCTCAAAACCTCGTGAAAATAGATCAGTATCAAGAAACGTTCACTGCAAGTATTTACTGTGGTTACGAGACTTCTCTCGGAGAAAACATGTTTTGCTCAAACATTATAACATGTAGGAATAAAATATAAAAAAATAATGAACATGATATTCAAAGTTTATTGTATATTCACAAAGTTAATGATACTTTAAAAGAACTGATAGAAGTTGAAGTCCTTTGAGCCCTATTTATGGTAAAATACTAGATTTTAAGCACACAAGACATCAGCGTAAAATAGGGGTCATTATGTTTATTTTTTTCAAGACTTTCACCATACTAGCTAGGCACTTGCACCTATCTGTATCCTATCTGCCAGAAATATGGCATTTACCATAGATTACTAAAAACTACTTTACATGATCTTTTTCCAACTTAAAATCTGGGTGTGCATTATTCACCAATGCAAATGGACAAACAAATCAGCACAGTTTACCAGGAAATGACTAAGAATGAAAATGACATTATTAAACAATGAACAAATATTGAGGCCGTGCGGCAATTTAGCCTGCACCTCCTGCTCACATCTGATACACAATGGTGTGTACACCCGACATGGCCAGGGGCGCGAGTTCCATTTCATCATACAGCTTCAATGCTTATTCAACTCTAATGCTTCAATAACTGAAATTAAAAGCCAGTGCTCAATGAAAATTAAAAAAAAAAAAAGTATTGACCAATACGTTAAAAATAAGAAAAAATCTGTAAAAAATTAAGCATCATAATACTGAACGTCTTTATCAGCCTCAAGAGGTTAGAGGAGTTGCCTGATCATCTTTCGTATCTGGCTGGATAATTTGCCACAATAACTAAATCAAATTTAAGAGAAGAGGTTGCATTATTAAAGGAGATTGGAACACACCACGACACAAGCTACCTACAAGCTACAGGGCTCACTGGACTTAGCGAAATTGCATTATTATGTAATAAAACAAATTATAAGCCATTTGAAACATGGCAACTAAAAATTCCCTTGATAACTAGATAATTGCAACATGTAATAATCACAATAAAATGTACCACACTGAATTATTAAAAAATTATTTTACAAGACTTATCCACATACAATACCTAAACAACTTTTCAAATTTGATGAAAATAGATTTGAAATATGGACGATGCATAAATGATTAATTTGTATTAACTGTACTTAAAATTAGATTATACTGGGTAATTACTTTTTCTATCAAAACAGGAAACCGACACGCATAATTCTGTTTGGAGCTCAATCCAAATATAATCTTGTCTTTTAAAACTAATTACCTGTAGATTACTGTATTTCATATACAATACTTTGCAAACTACAGCAAGTCTTAAATAAAAATATGCACTGTAATCTATATACAGATACTGTAACTTTACCCTTTCTGACTTTATAGGTAATTAGAAAGAAATTTTGGGTCAAGGGTCAGCATTACATTTGCAATCATCTTTGATAAATATTGACAATCTTCATCATTTTTATGCCAGAAGAGATCACAGTGCAGGTCTGGGAAGCCGTCCAGGTAGCCAGCTTGTAGTTGCGACATCACCAGTTGAAACAGGTGATGCATACCTTGCCCTAAAATGTTAAAAACCATTTATTGCAACTAGTCTTATTGCACACTTTGGGGTCGGGAGTATTAAACAGTATACAAGATTTTCTTTCTTGATAGAAATGTTTTTCAAAAACATTTCTAGCCATCAAAAAATTTCTAAGCTAAATTTTATTTTATAATGTATTCCTAATTGAAAGCTGCTATATTCATAATGGGTATAAATATGCAGTATGAACATGAAATAAATTGAACACTTATTTATACTATAACATCTAATGATACCTTATATTAATGAGAAAAAAAAAAAAAAAGTTTAGAGTGTAAAGTTTGAGTTTTATAAAAGCATAAGAATATAGGAAACTGCAGAAGACCTACTCGCCCTTGTGAAACCCTTCCCCATTTATATCCTACCAAATGCACTTGTACACAGTACATTACACTGTGCCAAACCCACCCATCTGAAAGTAAAGTGATGACATTTCATGCTGTTCTGGGCAGTACACGCGAAGAAGCGATGGATCATTGAGTGCAAGTTTAAATGTTTTTAAGAAAAAGAAATTGCATGGCAGACGACAGAAGTCATGTGGTGTTAAAGACACGAATGACGTACAGCCGACTAGTACCTTAGTACTTTTACTGGATTTGGGAATGCAAAACAGTTTCTGTTCTGCCCAGGAACTGAACCCATCCCTCAGTTGTGAGCAGAGGATGAAGGAGCAAGGGTAGAACTTGTGCACTTCAAATCACAACATATGTAGGGGTATAAAGTGGTTTGTGAACAAATTATTGCAACAAACCATAAAACATTTAAGTGTTAATACTTACAGGGTGTGAGGTGGCTGAAAGATGTAATGTTCCCCAAGGCAACTCGCTTAAGATGTGCAGTCTTGAAACCATACTTGCTCTTCCACCGTTGACCAGAAAGAATTAACTTTGCTAAAATTACTGCATTACGCAGGTCTGTAATATTAATACAAACTTTAGTACAGTTTATTAAATTTATTTGTACAAGTATACAAGGCCCATAGATTATATACAACTGTAGATTTATTAATTTTTTCACAGCGAGTGGTTTGTCCTTGACTAATTACTATATAACAAAGTATAAGGGCAGGAAAATTAACAGAGCCTAATTTTTCTTCTTTTAATTCCCATTGTTGGAGAGATATAGCCGGTACTTTATCTTCTCAAGACCTGCCTAAGCCCACTGCTGACCTTCCACCTGGAAGGTCAGGAAGCTGGAGAAAGTTCAGAGGTATGGCACTAGGCTAGTCCCAGAATTAAGAGGCACAAGTTACTAGGAATGGCTGTGTGAAATGCACTTCGACAAGGGAAGACAGAAGAGCGAGGGGACACACGATCACTACCCACAAAATTCTCAGAAGAATTGACAGGGTAGATAAGGATAAACTGTTTAACACGGGTGGTACGCAAACAAGGGAACAGGTGGAAGCCGAGTACCCAAACGAGCCACAAGGACATTAGAACTTTCAGTGTCAGGGTAGTTAACAGATGGAATGAATGAGGCAGTGATGTGGTGGAGGCAGACTCCATAGTTTCAAATGTTGATATAAGAGCCCAGTAGGCTCAAGAATCTGTACACCAGTCTATTGACAGTCTAGAGGCAGGACCAAAGAGCCAGAGCTCAATCCTCACAAGCACAACTAGACGAGTACCAGATGCAACCCACAATACATATCTAACCCCTGGGTACATATTTACTGCTAGGTGAATGAAACACTTAAGACAATTGGCATGCCCTTCAAGGAGTCCTGGACAAAAGTTTATGCAGCAACACTTGGCAAATGAAATATAATGTGAATAAATACCTAGTTATAGAATGTGGAATAGGAGAAAACAGGCCACACACAACTTGAAAATTATGTGTAAAAGCTTTTTTTTAAAAGCGCTAGGGATGGTCCTGGATAATAACCGTTACCTGACGATGACACAGAATATTGTGTATGGAGCATATCAATGCTTTCCAACTTTATAATCTCTTTAAATTCACAGAATGGCAAAATATAACAAAATTATGCATGACCTTTGTTTGTGTGATCAAGGTTGGAATTTGCAGCAGTTGTGTGGTGCCCATATCTTAAGAAGTACATCACTAGTAAAAAAAAAAAAAAAAAAAAAAAAAATGGAAAACATGCAACTAAATTCTTTCCAGAACTGTAAAACTAGCTGCGAGGCTAGGTTTGTGGTGTTAAATATACCAACGTCAAGAAAAAAAAAAGAAGTGGTGATATAACTACATACGTAATAGTGACAGGAATTGTTATTACATAGTAAAATAGTCTACCAAATTAAGAAAAGAATGTTCTTGAAGTTTGTTTTCAACAAGAGGACATGGGGTTCAAATTAAAGAAACGGCGATTAAAGAGTAGCTGCCCTATTACAGGGTTCTTTTGCTCAAACTATGGCATCAAACTGAAACTTTGAAAAACGAACATCGTATTTTCCGTAAAAATACGATATTTAATATGTAAACTTTTTAAAAACTACAGATTTTTCTTTTAATAAATATTACTCACCTTCATTTTTTATAAAAAATTCCTTTTCTAATAGAGAATAATTTGAAGTGAGTGAGAGAGGAGATGTAGACACTGCACCAAAGAGGGAATAGAGTACTGCAGAGTTTCCAGATGCTTCAATATCGGTGATCGTCCTCTGTAATTCCGGTTCCAGATTTGCCCACGACACTACTCCGTCTGTCTTTTTCCACGTGTTCCCTGTTTCACACACATTGCAAACAATTTGCTTTATATCTTGCACTCTATATATTATTAAGATACTGTATACAAACTTTCACAAGAAATATCAAATAAGACTCAATCCACAATAGCACAGATGACATTTCCCTTGGATTGTAGGAAATTCAAACTCGGAGCCTCGAAAGTTAATGTCCTACCAACCAGACCAAGAATACTCACAATAAGGATCTCCGAAGTACCTACACAGTGAAGGAAGGTTTTAAGTCTCGGTTGGATACTTCAGAGATTCTTGCAGAGAGTATCTTTGGCAAAGTTAGAAGTCTCTTACTTTTGAGGCCTGAGTCAAGATCCAAGTGAATGAAGTGAAATGTACAATAAATTGCTGAAAAAAAAGTTTTACTATAGTAAAACTTTTCTGAATGAATGGCTGAATGAAATTCAGCCATTTTATTTTTACATTCTTGCAAAGTCATCAACACAGCATTTCAAGGAAAGAAAGTAATACAATTTACCCATGATCTGTGGAATGACATCAACAATGTATTGTGTTCCATTGTCTTCCTCATCTTTCAGGCAGGCCCTAACTGTTTGCTTCCAAACATGCACTCGGGCCACCTTCATCTGTGTTATTGTTGCACCTTCTAATGCCGAACGTACACTATGAAAACGAAAAGAATGACGTAAGAACCTTATACAATGTTTTCAAGTGAAACTACATTAGTAACATACTGTACTTCAAGGCCAAGGCAAACCCTGAAAACATTACACAGAAATCACAACAGCGTGATGCATCAAATGAACACATCCACAAGGGACGTGACGAGGGTTCGAACCCTCGTCACGTCCCTTGTGCATTTATTCCTGAAAACATTAATTTTTTTTAGGCTCTTATGTGATGCAGTGGTTAGTAGAGTTGGCTTGCAACCACTTGATCCCAAAGGATAATCTTAAGAAATATAACATGTCATCTGAAAACTTTCCCGCATGATATAGAACAGTACTATTGTATACTGTAATTTGATTATTCAGACATAAAACACGACTAAATGCTCAAATGAACACAATGCACATTAGTACCAACCATGAATTCACATGGTTTCGGAGATCGGTTGTAGCAAGATATCCCTTCTCGGTGACATAGCGTGGTTTGCCTCCCTTCCATTTCTGTTTATTCCACTGCATAAAGTATCTTCCATGCGCTTCATGCACAAACTAAGGGAAATTAAAAACATTGCACATGTCTTACACACATTTAATTTTACAAACTTGGGCATAAATCTTAATGAAGACATTGTAACCTCTATTATCGAGGTAAATTTGTTCCTTCAGATGTCCAGATAACTATAAATATGGGTAATAAAATTTGTATCCCTATTCCACTCTCCCTTTCCCCCCATTATGGACAAATTTTAAATTTTAACATACAGGATGTACATCTTCCAGAAAAACCTATCTAGAAGATTTTACCTTATTTGGCTCATTTCATCTCAGGCTCAACTTTGACACACTGTACTCCCCATCATATAGTCTAGGGTAGCTGCACAAATGCAGATGAACCTAAATGTGTTAATAATAATAATAATAAAAATCAACCTTAAAACCTTGGGACCCAAAGCTGGCAATACTAGCCCCGTCAACTGCCAAACCAGAAGCAATCAAGGAAGTCAGCAGAAAATTGGCCTTACTGTCCAAGATGCTCAAAATCCTTATAAAACAGCAGGTGACCTTCAGCAGTGTTACCTGCTGTAGACGAGCCTATATAACTTATCGTAGAGCACAATAACACTTAATGGTTACTGCCACACAAGTCTTGACTTGAAACCCAAGTGCAACACTGACAAACAGCAGCTGACATGTCACCTCAACCACTTGTCATTTGGTGACTACTATGAACCACATTCTCCAATTCAGATAGCCACTACATCTAAATTATATGTACAATTTTTTGTTTTGTGCAACTGGAGGTATACAGGAAACTGTTCAGCATAAGATGATGGTTAACCAATAATATCAAGAAAACAGTAAATACTCAATCTCACACTAGAAGCCACAAGTCCTATGGCTTCAATGACTGAACTGCTGTCATTGTCTTTATTGGATTATTATCTCGTGACTTGCCCATAGAAGGAATCAAACCGAAGGCAGAAAGACCTGATGGCAACCACTTTTGCAGGAACCCCCCCCCCTCCAGTGCTCTTTGAGAATAAACTCATTACCCTTGTCATTCAGAACACAAGCCTTAAGAGGAAGCAATTTGCTGGACTGGGTCTTAATCCTTTCAGTTCCAAAATTAGGACCGAAACCAAGAGGGAACCGAAAGTGCCAACGACTCTAGGTAACAAAGTAATGCAGAGAAACCATTAAAGGGCCTCAAAAACATTAGACACCAAAGGAAATACAAAACAGACTCTACAATGCCAGTTTGATCAGTCTAGCTAGAGTAGATGCACTGGCCCCCTCCTTTCCCTTAAGGTACCAAAGCCCCAGGGTAGTTTTAACATTCAGATGAAAGGAAACAGTATCCATAATGTTATGCATGGAAAGTCCTATTTATTGACCAAATACAACTGTAAACAAAGTACATTTGGGCCAAAATGCTATGCATGTTAGTGGCTTTGCAAGTATGCAAGAACATCAATGTATGTGCTCTCAAACCCAATGTACCTTCTTGTATATAAATAAATAAAATATTATAAAGCACACAAGCCCTGTCATATCATGGTTGCTCCCAAGCAGGGACATAGGCAGGGACTGGAGAGAGGTAGAGCGAGAGTGACGAGGGTCACCACACTTGACCTGAGGAAACAAAGCTCATCCATACAAAATATGTTGCCCATTTAGAAACTTATTCCAATAGTCTACAAGATATTAATTATAGCAAATGTTTTCAGTCCCCATTGTTGGGGGACAGGGAAGCTTGTTAGGGTAATCAAGGCCTCTAGTCAAGACTCATTTAATACTGACGAATGTTGTCATTATATACGAGAAGCTCTTCCTGAAATTAGGCCCTTTAGTTAAACATTTTTATAATACAGTACCTACAACGAGTCAAAAGCTTGCAAACAAAGAGATTCTGTATTTTCTGGTGGATAAAACTCATTGTTATGACATTATATTTAAGTGCAAGACAGTAATAAGGAAGCCATGCTTTAAAATCACTTTCAGTATATGTATGAAACATACTAAACTTATTTTTCCCATAAAATACCTTTGTAAAATTGTAGTGCATCTTAATGGAGCTGCATCTCGTACACCGAAAAATGAGATAATTGCACAACTTTCATATACTGTATAAAAGAGCACTTGTATAAACATTTACAGTACTGTACATCTAAGAGAGGTAATACTCTGCATAACTAACCTTGAAATACTCTGGCGTGTAAGGAGGACCAAGAATTAAAAGAATATCTTTGTCATCTTTGGAAGAAGTCACAAGGCCCTCAGCTGCACTGCCAACTAATTGAAATTTAGCTTCACTGAGAAATGATGCAGACTTCAAGTCAAACTTGGATTGCAAGTACTGGATAACTTGTGTGGCAACCTACAATTTGTAAGTGGAGAAGACAATATTAATGGCAAACATTAGAGGTAAAATATTCTGTACATGTAAATACAAGTAAAATCACAAGAAACAATTCCATCAACACTAAGGGACTAAGACTTTTTTTTAACACTCCCTCTAAACATAAGGGGCATAACTAGCCGCCTCTCACGGTTTTCAAGATAGAACTTGATACCTGCGTGATGCGGTTCTGGGAGTTATTCTACTCCCCAAGCCCGGCCCGAGGCCAGGCTTGACTTGTGAGAGTTTGATCCACCAGGATGTTGCTTGAAGCGGCCCGCAGGCCCACATACCCACCACAGCCCAGATGGTTCTGCACTCCTTAAAGAAAACTATCTAGTTTTCTCTTGTAGATGTCCACGGTTGTTCCCACCATATATCTTATGCTCGCTGGGAGGACGTTGAACAACCGCGGACCTCTGATGTTGATACAGTGTTCTCCGATTGTGCCTATGGCACCTCTGCTCTTCACTGGGTCTATTCAGCATTTTCTTCCATATCGTTCACTCCAGTACGTTGTTATTTTTACTGTGTAGATTTGGGACCTGACCCTCCAGTATTTTCCCCGTATATATTATTTGATATCTCTCTCGTCTCTATTCTAGCGAGTACATTTGGAGAGCTTCAAGACGATCCCAACAATTTAGGTGCTTTATCTCATCTATGTTTTTGTATTACTTTTATTTCAGCAATCTCTCCTGCTCTGAAGGGGGAACCGAGTACTGAGCAATACTCAAGCTGAGACAGCACAAGTGATTTGAAGAGTACAACCATTGTGATGGGATTTGAATGTTCTCGTAATCCATCCCATTATTTTTCTGGCTGACGCAATATTTGCTTGGTTATGCTACCTAAACGTTAGGTCGTCAGACCATTATTCCCAAATCCTTTTCATGCGGTTTTCATACTATGGGCAGATTTGATTATGTTTTGTACCCTGTATTATGTTTAAGGTCCTTATTTTTGGCCATACCCGAGTACCTGTGGCCAGATTAAAAAATCAGTTATGCAAGTACTTGAACGTGTACATCTTTTCTCAATTTTTGACGGCTTTGGTTACATTTATTAAACGGTTTACAAGCATGAAAACTTCCTAATCAACTGTTATTGTTATGAACAGCTTCCTGGGGCTTCGGAGCTCATTAATTGTTTACTAATTGTAAACAAAGCCGCCAAAGATCGAGGAGAGATGTACAGGTTCGCAAGTGCTTGCGTAACAGCTTCGTGAATCTGGCCCCTGGAATTTATCACTGTTAAACATGTTATTGTCGAAAACTATATAAATATCTGCTTGTGGTTTTTAATGTCTTCAACAAAAGGTAATTTTCATGCTGATTTTTGTGTCATCTGCAAATGATGATACTAAGCTGTGACTTGTATTTGAGTCTATATCTGATATGAGAATAAGGAAAATCAGTGGTGCAAGGACTGTATCCTGAAGTATAGAGCTTTTAACTGGGTTTGGACTATTTTATATGGTTGACTGTTACTCTGTGTTCTGTTCGACAGAAAACCCGAGTATTCAGCGTCCTACTTTACCAGTTATTCCCATTGACCTCATTTTGTGTGCTATCACTCCATGGTCACATTTATTGAATGCTTTTGCAAAGTCTGTGTATACCATATCTTCATTCTGTTTTTCTTCTAATGCCTCTGTGATTTTGTCGTCCTCCAAAGGAAACCTGATCAACTGGGTTGTGATTCAAAGATCAGACTGCAAGCAGCAGCATCTAACAGCCTGGTTGACCAGACCACAAACCAGAAGGCCTGGTCAGAGCCTGGGCCACAGGGATAGATTCTTGGAACCAATGGAATGTAGACAAAAGATATGTAGATAGACTAATTCTCCCAGGTCATCCTAGGAGAATTAAATTCCATGGCATTGCTCCAAATGATTTTCTCACACATTACATAAATACTGTATGCATGAACACATTCATACATAATACTGGCAATGTGTTTTAATCGTTATACTATACAAGTACTGTACTGTAGTCTAAAAATACCAAAATGCAGATATTATGAACATCTTTTATTATATATGAGAAGCTCTTCCTGCATTGATGGGGTTCAATACTAGGTACTTGGCTAGTTATTACAGAACTAAGCAAATGCTTAGCATTTTAGCAAAGAAAATTTAGCTAAGCAAATGCTTTTAGCTTAACTAAAAAATGTGAAGTTTAAATATTCCACTTTTATTAAATGTACAGTATTTTAAACAGGTTTTAATGAACCCATTTTTCTATTAAAGGCCTTCAGGTGCCTTTATGCTGATGCTAGACTCTGGGAGCACATTTAAATGATACATCTAAGCATGTACAGAGACGCACATATACAGTACTAGTACAGGTACGTGCAAATTCCCAGATGTATGCATACATGTAAAATCACCTTAAATTGTGGATGTAGGTAAATCAGATTTATCATTAACACAAGATTTTATAACTAAACCAACTTCATCATAAAACTCACATAATTTTTGGCAACAATCTCTCTCTGCCGCTGAAGCAACGTGTCCATAACATACACAACACCCGGTGGGTCAACACATTCCCTGTTCCCCCGAGCCTCCGACATCTTCCAAATTATCGAAGATGACCTCGTAATAATCTACTGGAGAAATGAAAAATATGGCAAAATACAGTACAGTGGAAAGGCAATTTTGTAGCTTCTTAGTTACTGTTTTGTTTAACACTTTAATAATCAGGATTATCACTGATAAGGGAATTATGATAAAGTGCTAAGCCATTAGAAACAGGGCTGCTGAATTATGTAAGAAATTACCAGGTAAAATAACCAATATAGGATGCTGGATTGTTTCAAGCGTAGGTTTAGACATAACACAGGTCAGGGTACTATAATAATTCAAGGTACAGTATATGAATGAGTTTGGGTGGATATACTGTACTGAAATAGGAGCAGTCTTCTATTTAAAATAGGGAAGGCTAACTAGGGAAAGTTAGTACAGTAGTTGGCATAAGGGGCACAACCTCTTTCCACACAAGTTTCCCCATTTCCAACAATGGGAATTATCTAATGATTGAGGTGGTGCTATGCCAAGTTCTTGCCAGTTTTCCAATTTGCTCCTTTCTAAAAATACCCCAACATGACAAGTGCGACTAAATGGTAGGGTTAACTTCACTTCATGCCGATTAAAGATATACTGTACTGGATACAGGCCCACAGGGTATTTATTGCAGAGCACCTCATACCAGAGACTGAAACTGAAATAAGTTTATACTAGTATAATGTTACGGACCCGAGTCCAGCATCGGAGCACGGAGCAGTGACGACAACGCCATCTGTGAGTCCGCTCCCCAAACCCACTCCAAATGGATGACGCCATCTAGTGGTGACAGGATAGGCCAGCAATAAATGTTGGATTCCTGTCCTAGTCAGCTCATGACGTAGCCGCTGCTGACCTCTGGTGAGGTGGTGCTTAGACAGTGAACGCCATCTATGGAGTGAAGAGCTGGACGTTTCTGTCTAAGCTTGTGAGTGAAGCATCCCAGTATTAATGTCGTGTCTGATTGCAGAGTCGACCTGGGACTGCTGTGTTGGATGATGGATCAATCTACCCACGGCAGCCAAGGTCTCTTCACCAGTCTGCTTTGAAGAAGCTGTGAGTCACCCCCGGACGAACTCTTGAGAGTAATAGCCTGCCTGAGGTGTGGCAGTATCGGGAATCGCCTTATCTGGGGTTGGCTGGTGGAGGAGACCACCCACTGGGGTGCTGTATGAGGAGAGTGACCAGCGAGTCACACGAGGCTCCTGGCTAGGGCACGCAACCCTAAGTATCGGTCGTGGAGTGGCCTACACAGTGGAGCTGATCGGTACCTGCCAGCTACAGGCTGGATTGTGGTTGAAGGCCTCCACGACGAAGCACCCAGTGGGACTGTGATTTGGCTGGCCTGTGGCCAGGGTAGATTCGTCAGTCATAGTGGATTCATTGTGGGCCACGGAAGAAGGAACCAGGGCTACCCAGAGTGAGCATCGTTGAGCATCCAGCGTCTTCGGAGGAAGACGCAACTGTACATAAATGTAGTAATAATCCCCGCGTGCGACTGTTATTTATTTATATATGGTGGTGGTAAATATATCAGAAAGACTGGAACATGTGTATCCCTCCCCCTTTAATTTAACTTGCGTTACGGAACACACCCCTTGAAAGCCTCTACTAACTTGGGGTCGGATTCCCAAACTCTACTACCATCAGAGAAGAACCCGGTTGCGTCCCAGTAGGGCCGTAACATATAAATACACACAAAAGGATGTAGTAGTTAAATACACACAAATGGAAGTACTGTAATAGTTTAAGCTATTCTCACCCCGTTCAATACGCGTTTATACGGTATACTGTATACACATCACACTCGCCTAACAAACCCACCTAATGATATATTTGATTTAAAAAACTTAAAAAACTTTATTGAAATACCCCATGTATGATTTGTCTATCATGGGCTATTTGAATATTTGGGTACGAGTCCACATATCCAGCATTTCCACAATCATTATGTTAGGGTTCATTAAGATTGTCTAATTACACCCAGAAAAGTATTAAACTTTTTTAAAAGACATACATAATATAATCACAAAAGCATGATGCATGAGAAAATACCGAGGCTATATGATGGTATTGCATGTGCCTGAAGAGTACAGGGATGCAGATACAATCCAATTGTACGGGCCTCAATACTTTATCACATTAAGGCAAGCTTGGCTAACTAAATTGGGCAATTCCGAAGGATGGCAGCTACCTTAGTTATGGAAAAGCTGCATCAATTTAAATTTTGAGATGTATACAAGAATTGTTACATTCTTGTACAGCCACTACTGTAGTACGCGTAGCGTTTCGGGCAGGTCCCTGGAATATGACCCCCACGAAGAATCGTTTTTACAACCAAGTACCCATTTTACTGTTGAGTTAAAGAGGCTACAGTTAAGGATTTGCGCCCAGTAAATCCTCCCCGGCCAGGATACAAACCCATGACAAAGCGCTCGCAGAACACCAGGCGAGTGTCTTACCACTACACCACGGAGACTGGTGTAATGACTTGTCTGCCATACAATGATGGCAGACAAGTCATAAATTGAAATACAGTACAATGATGGCAGAAAAGTCATAAATTGAAATGATATAAGGGCATCAGGATGGTAACATCGAGTGCGACCAAATAATACACACGAATTTCGACAAAGGCCTGTCTCCAATTATCAAAACCATATACAGTACTGTATGTACAGAAGTATCGATATATTAGCTTCAGTTAGGCTTTGTTAAGCATGCTTGGGCCAGGTTGGTTTTTGAAAGGTTGGGTAGGTTTTAAAATTATCTGGCAAACTCTTCTGTACGACGTGACTTGGATCCAATAACAGGTCAGTTTATTACACTTCCATGGCTGTTCACCCAATTCATTGCACTTGCAAACTTGTATCACAATATTAAATAAATTACTGTATGTATGCACTACATACAATAAGATACTCAAGTCAAAATGATCTATTTAATTTGTATCTACAAAAATGGTGATACAAGATCTGTTTGAAGCATGTGCCTGTGAGGAGGGCGAGTTTCTCTTTTAAACTTGTTAGCTAGTTTATAGATAGAAACTAAAAACTCTTGACACTTTCTTGAAAGGTAGGTCAAGTTCTTTGAAGCACAGTATAGGCCCACATATAATTATATAATGCATGATTATGTGACCACTACAAGTAAGGTAATTATCAGGAGAAAGCACTAAGCTATCATGACTATATGGCACTTGGAAGGGGTAAGAGGATAAGGATTTAGGATAAGACAGAGGAAAGGAATGCTCAACCACTTTGAATGGTAGTGTGATTGAATGCCAACCTGCCAGAACCAAGACTGCCACTTTACCATTCAGTCCAATTAAGTGACCACTACAAATTTTTATTTAAAGACTAGATCATGATTTCTCAAGACTATCCTGTGTACGACCAGAAACCTATTGTTTATACAATTTTCTTAATATAAATACAGGTTCATTATTAATGTTTCATATAATGAACATAAGAAGAAAGGCAACTGCAGAAGGCCTATTGGCCGATACGAGGCAGCTCCTATCTATAACCACCCAATCCCACTCATATATATGTCCAACCCACGCTTGAAACAATCGAGGGACCCCACCACCACGTTACGCAGTAATTGGTTCCACAAATCAACAGCCCTAAATGTGATTTACTTCTCTAAACATTTTAACAATCGCCTGTAGTTTGTATCTGTATCTATGATCTAAATGAAAATCTAACATTTGAAATATGATACTAATACTGTACTCCACTGTACAGTAAGTAAACAATGTAATTTATGAACAACCACTAATACAGAGAGCATGATTATTCGGCTTATCCAATACAGTTCAGGTACAGTGAATTCGTATATACAGTACGTGCATCATGACAAAATTTCCAATTGTAAAAATCAATCATATACATTATAGTATCTTTTTATTGAGCATGTCAGATTATTGGCAAGCTGCTCTAGTGTGTAGATTTTAAGCCCAACCCATCTATCTTTACTCGATTTAACCCCAGTCCAATCAAACCTAAAACAACCGAGCCCAAGACAGTCTAAAGTAATAAATCCTAACCAATCAATATACAAGGTTTCTGACCATCGGAAAATGTACTTTTCCGAAACACCCGTTAGGTAGGTTTTAAAATCTCATGGTGAAGGTCTCGGTGACAGTGTGGGGTCAAACTGTACACAAGACATTGTGCAAGAATGTAGAACGTGTACACAGTACACATTCAACAACGCTTATTTGCCAACTGCCAAAAACACATTTATTTATAACAAGAAGGTACATTGGGGGGTTAAGAGAGTGCATAGTAATGATGATTTTACATTCTTGTAAAGCCATTAGCACGCATAGCGTTTCGGGCCGGAAACACCACTAGGTCACGACATTTTAGTTCAGGTTGGGCTGTGTTGGGTTCGCTTGGGGTAGCATTGGTAAGGTTGTGTGCGTTTTAAAGCCCATCTTGTAGACAGTCACGTACGTGTTGTACACTTGCATATACCTGCGTGTTAGTTGCTTTATTTAAAAAATTACATTAAATTATACCTCTAATATTAGTAATTTTGTTGACCAGACCACACACTAAAAGTTTGAAGGGACGACGACGTTTCGGTCTGTCCTGGACCATTCTCAAGTCGATTGTTATGGTCCAGGACGGACCGAAACGTCGTCGTCCCTTCTAACTTCTAGTGTGTGGTCTGGTCAACATACTTCAGCCACGTTATTGTGACTCATCGCCTGCGTTAGTAATTTTATTTATATAATCATCATTACTGTGAAGGGCGGGACCAGCCACTCGCAGGGCCCACGGACCACACAGCCACTACTAGTAACCACACACACACACACACCACCAAGAACGTATGCACTAAAAGACTCTTACAGTTTTATATAAGGGACGGTCTTCGGTAGTACAGTCGGGTTCGTTCTTGACGCACAAATCGTGAATTCCGGGTTCGAATCCGAGGCGGGACAGAAAAGGTTGGGCATATTTCCTTTCACCTAATGCACATGTTCACCTATTAGTTAATAGGTACCCAGGAGTTAGTCAGCTTGTAAGGTTGCATCCTGAGGGAGGGGGGGGGGGGGGAGGGACCTCGATATAAGCCTAACATGTATGTATACAATCTGGCTTCCTGTCCCCCGACACAATGTATTATTATATGGATGTAACCAAGTTTTTTTTCACCCCAATTTACACGTGCCAGATAGCACGTAGGCCTACAGGATTTTGAGCAACATTTCCCTATAATTGTATTATACAGCCAAGACACTCGTATATAGGCTGTATTAGGCACATACTAACACAGCTATAACTAATATATTCTACGTATATACTTTATTATACCTAGTATGTGTAGATTTTATACGTGGCAGGGAAGTATCTATAGTAACAATAGCATAAACAGTATCTACAAGGTGTGTCGTGGTGACACGTGTGCTCCCTGACACACACACACACACACACGGAGGCTCACATGCCGACACAACGCCAGAACCAACAGCTTACCAAGCCCAGGCGACACAGGAGGGAGGCCACAGGACCTACACGACCTGTACGTGTGTACGCTCCACCTCCGCCAGGGCGACTGACTCTACCGTCCAAAATCCTCCCTGGAATAAACTCCATGACGTCACAGATACGTCACACCTCGCATGATATACAATAAGATAATACGCACATTTTACGTTATTTTCGTTATGTTATGCTACGTTACCTTAAGATAAGTTGAATTACTATAGGGTAAATTACGATATGCCAGGTTTAGTAAGTTTTAATCGCAGCGATGACGTTAGACATTTAGTTTTGGGACACTTTTTGGACCATTGATAGAGGCTTTGCGCAGTAATAGCGAACGAATTTCTTCTATATTTCGTGATCGATCACAACACAAATTTGGTACCTTATAGAAAATATATATCTATACTACACCATGTATTCACACACTGTAATTATTGCCAGTGTTGGGGGGACAGGAATCTTCTTGTTAGGCATATCCAGCCCCCCGCCACCCCATAGGCCTATACCATCCACGTTAATGGCTCAGTTTGGAGCGGTCAGTAGAATTACCCAAAGCCTTTATAACATGCTACCCCAAACGATATATGGTATATTTACTCACGATAATGTTGGAAGGTTATGAAGTCACCACAATGAATTACTGAAGGCTTATCCCGTCGTCTCCGCTATTACGTTTCAATTTTAACGTTAACGCAGAAAACCGTTACAAATAATTTATTGTGTCGGGGGACAGGCAGCCTATATACACGTTAGGCTTATATCGAGGTCACCTTTTCCTCCCCAAGGCTGAATTGCTGACCCCGCCCAGGATGCAACCCACAAAATGCTGACTAACTCCTTGCAACTTTTTTGTGAGATATATACAAGAGTTGTTACAAATTTAAATGTTGCCCCAAGGGGCGAGTTTATTGGGCAGCGCCACTCATCTTGTGAGTGGACACACCGCCATAGCAGCATGTACAACACTCCCCAATAGGAAGAAAACCCGCTGGGTTGTTCATTCATGTACAGCCACTAGTACGCGTAGCGTTTCGGGCAGGTCCCTGGAATACGATCCCCGCCGCGAAGAATCGTTGTTACAACCAAGTACACATTTTACTGTTGCGTTAAAGAGGCTACAGTTAAGGATTTGCGCCCAGTAAATCCTCCCCGGCCAGGATACGAACCCATGACAAAGCGCTCGCGGAACGCCAGGCGAGTGTCTTACCACTACACCACGGAGACTGGTAAAAATCTCTGAACTAGGTGAGTACTAACTCCTGGGTACCTGCTTACTGCTTGGTGGACAGAGGCCTGTTCACTAAGCAGTAAATGTGCCCACGGGCACATTTCCACCATAGGAAATGCGCCCAATCGTTCAAGTACGTTTATTGAGACAATAAAATACATCTCAATGGGATGGAGTACTCCTTACACACACACACACTTCCACATCCGGTCCACAACAGCAATCCCGAGTAACTTCACAAGACATCCATCGCCACTGCGACCCGTTGAGAGAGTTTTAACAACGACAATTCACATTCAAATTCAAATTCAATGCGCCGCAAACGCCTAAAAGTCAAGACTCGTCCCATGTGCGGCCGTTTATTTATTTATTCATTTATTTAAAAAAAAAAACTAGAAGGGATACCACCTCTGGTGCAAGTGTAGGGACCCATAGCCTCGGAGAAGAAAATTAAGAGTACTCAGAGAAGAGCTTGTGGATCCTCACTGAACACTTTGATATTTTCTTCTCCTACCACCCCTATTATTTTGTGTGTGTGTATATATATTGTGACGATAATCTCTTTCAAGAGAGATTGAGCCTGCTCTTCCCTACACATTTACGTCTTTCAAGTACAAGATATTATATTGAATATACGTCCACTAGTATCGCCAAACGTTTTGCCCAGGAAGCAAAGCGTACCAAGCACAACCCGACACACCGGCTACCGCCCGGCGTCAACCAGCAAACTACTGATTCTCCGCCTGCCTGTTGCTGATTGGCTGGTGTGTCGTCGCACCTGCACTCACGCCACCACACGAGTCGACGTCTGAGCCAGCAGCACGCCGACTCCTCAGAATATCTCTGTGCTCCTTGGAGTTGACATCTCTCTATTAGTAGACTAAGCCCTAGTTGTCGTGTACTAAGGGAGGTGGCAGCTTGAAGCCAGTATTCTCAGCACCTGCTTTGGTTTTTAACTTGCACTTACTTGTCTTAGAGTAACTTTTCATTGCCAGTTATTATTCATGTTGTTTTGTTTGTTGACTTGTTTTAAATTTTACGAGATTGTCTTTATTCATATCTTGTTTTCTAGAGTAATTAAAATTTCATTGTTTATACTTTGTGTTTTGTGTGTCTTCCCATTACCTTACCACAGACAAAAGGACAATCTTCTCTTTTTTTTTTGTTATGTGACGAGGCCCTGCCCCCAGCTTTTGAAACAGCCGAACACCAACGCTTTACCGTCACAATATATATATCTAACTTTATTTTAAAATTTCATTACACAAAAAGGGTTACAACATTGGTTACATGGAGGGTACAAGGCTACTTGTCACATGTTGTAGAGCTCCTCCAGCTCCTCAGATGGCGGGCAGGAACCATGGATGCAGTGAGCTTAGGTACATATATTGGGGCATTGGGTAGCACTAGATACAGTGCGAGTATAAAGCACTTGGTAGGAAACTATGAAGATGAAATTAGGTACTTTTTGGTTTTATTTTTGAATAAGGCAAAAGTTGGACAGCTTTTCAATTCGTTAGGGAGTGAGTTCCATAGACTAGGTCTTTTAATCTGCAGAGTGTTTACACAGATTAAGTTTGACTCTGGGGATATCAAAGAGATATTTATTTCTGGTGTGGTGATTATGGGTCCTATTACATCTGTCCAGGGAGAGTTTCAGACGGGGACGCTAAGCCCCGAATTCATCTCAAGATAACCTCAAGATAAGATAGCTGCTTGAAAGATAAGTGTTAACATCTGAGTCTGTGGGATTTTTTTCTAGCAAGGTTAGCACCAACCGATGAAAAGAAGCCATTAAATTCAGTTGCCGTTTCAAGATCTGTTGCAGGTGTATAGCCGCCCTTGGAGAGATTTATTTATTTATTTATTTATTTATTTATATACAAGAAGGTACATTGGGTTTGTGAGAATACATAGCATAGTACAGTAATTGCACTCTTGTAAAGCCACTAGTACGCGCAGCGTTTCGGGCAGACTGGTTATCTGGTTATGTGAGTGTTGTTGAGTTCCTAGGATGTTAGAGATGTCTCTCCATGTGATTTTCGCGTTGCTTTTTGCTTCTCTGAATCTACTCTCATAATAAGAAAATTTTGCTTTTTGTATTATACTGGTAAGCCTTGATGAGTACCTCTTAACTACTTACTTTGTTACTAGGCCAATCCTAAGTTTTTTTTTCATATTCATGTTTCGTGTTGATTGCTTTGAATATGTCACTTGTGAACCAGGGATTGTTTAATCTTTTGTCAGTTACTTGCTTGGTGTGGAGAGGACAGTGAGTGTTGTACAGCCGTAGGTCTGCTTTCACCAAAAGCGACGTCTTGAACACCCTAAAAGAAGGTGCCGGCATTACACCCATAGATCTTGGCCAATAAAAAAAGTAGGTGCATTAAAGTAAATTTAAGGGTGATCCACAGGTACATTTTAGCATAATTTGAAGATTATTGCAAGATATAATGCAGCAAACCATGTATACAACATGATACAAGATAGCAGCAATGATTAAAATGGTAAAGTTGCATGGCATAGGTACTTATATTGGGGAATTGGGTAGCACTACAATTGGGTAGCTTTAGGAATTGGGTAGCATTAGGCTCCAAGCTGAATCCAATAAAGCCAAACCTTTTACTTCCGCCGCCGGAGCCACCATCACCAAACCCACCACCTCAGCCCCCAACAACCTACCAGAAGACTTTCCAGTCCTACCAAACAGTGGCTCCTCCCAACAGGCCACCCGGCCTCCACAATGGGGACCTAAGAACCAGCCAGTCCCTTGCATCACGTGCAGGCATTATCCCTGGTCATATTCAACTAGCAGAGAGGCTTGCCGGACCACACAGATTGATTGATTGATAAAGATTAAGCCACCCAAGAGGTGGCACGGGCATGAATAGCCCGTAAGTGGTACAATTTTTTTTGTCTCAGTATTCTGAGGCTGCTTTTAACCATCAAGCTGTTATCGCGGGGGAGGATACTGCTTCAGTCTTTATGAGGGTGTCCAGCTGCTGGACACCTTTGTTGACCAGGAGAGTGGCTGTGTTGATGGCTTCAGGGTGGCCACTGCATGATTCAGGAACTCTTAAAGCTCTTCTAAGGTCATTGGTTGTTTCACATTCCAGTAGATAGTGAACTAACGACTTTTCTGTGACAGTTTGGCAGAAGATGCACTCTCTCTGTCAGGGTTCACCAATCTCCCAGTTGCATCTGTAACCTAGACGTAGTCTATATAACCTAACTGCTATTTCCCTGTGGATTCCTTTTGGGATATTTAACCTTTCTAATTTGGTAGCCTGAAGATACCATGTTGCAGATGGCGAACCTTCAGCTATTCTCTGGTGTAGGTCGGCTTTGTTGAGGTGTGAGAGTTTTTTGGTGATGATGTTTTTTATGTTCTCTAGGCTGGGTTGAATTGTTTTATGTATCACTGGATGACGAGTTGCCAATTTAGCAATTTCATCAGCTTTTTCATTTAATGGGATTCCAATATGGGATGGGATCCAGTTTAAGGTTATGTTGAGTCCTTTGCCTTTAGCGACTGCTCCAAGATACAAAATGGTGGTAATTATTTCCACATTATCTTTCCACTGTTTTTGTCCTAGTATTTGAAGTGCAGCTTTTGAGTCTGTGTGTATGATTGCATTTTGAGTGTTTTGTGCAATCACATATGCGAATGCCTGTTGTATGGCAAACAGCTCAGTTTGGGTTGATGATACTAGTCCTCCCAGTCTCCAATATGCCTGAACGCTGGTCGTGCAAAGAGCAGCGCCAGCACTCTCATATTCTGTGTCCACCGATCCGTCTGTGAAGATGTGGGTGGCTCCTGCTACTGCTATGCTATACATTTGCTCTTCTATTATGCGCCTTAGGATTGTCGGATCATAGGCAGCCTTTTTCATTGGGAGACTTTCTATTACTATTTTGAAAGTAGGCTCTTCCCACGGCGCGGAAGGAGTGTAATTTGGGTGTGGATGATCACCCTCTCTATCAAGAATCATGCTTTTTAAATGTAGTCTGTTTAGGACTTTTCCTGCTCTTGCAACCCAAGAGTTTCCATTGTTTTGGCCTAGTCCAACCACCAAGGCCTGCCGCACTGGGATTGGATCAGAAGAAATAATTATCTTACTGATAATTGTAGCTGTCCTTTGTGATATTCTTTCTTGTAGAGAGGGCAAACCCGTCTCCAGCCTAAGAGTTTCAAGCCTGGTCCACATGGGGGCTCCCAGTGCAGCTCTCATAGCATTGTTTTGGGCAACTTCGGGCTTTTTCCACTGTTGGTGTGATAGATTTGTGAGTGCAGGTGCGGCACGGACCACACAATCAACGATTCGTCAAAGAACTCAACGCGCTGTACCTAGCCAACGGCCTAGACCCATCATCGCCCCGGACGCCTCACTGCCTCCACTACCACTCCAGAGACTACCACCTGGACGACCACAAGGTCGATCTCAATATTGACTCCAGAACCACCCAAGACCCGGGCGGCACAAACAGAGGTAACTCCCTCTCCAGCTCCCAACACTCCTGCCATCTCAGCAGACGCGCTAGCAGACGTGTTAATTGTCTACAAATACTAACAGCACCACCAACGTTCCTGAAAGCTTCTACCACTAATCCACGACACCTGAGTCTATCTCAGGCTGCGAGACGAAAGACAAAGCAACTAACTACAGACGTCACGGACTACTCAGACGAGGAAATCTTAGTAAGAGCTCCACCGCGGCAGCACGGTACAAGACCTCCTCATGGAGGCCGCCTCACCAAACTCCAACGACAGCACAGCTCAGCCAAAGTAAAAACGGAAGACCTAGAAGTCTTCACTAACCCACCAGCACCATAACTAGTACAGCCAGCCCTCTCAGGATGAAATCCACCATGAAGATTCCCATCCATCCCAGATCTCCAGTATCAGCGATTTATACAGATAAAGGCTCCAAAGAGCCTCCACTTACGGGCTTCCCATAGCCTGTGCTACTTGGAACTTTTCGTTCCGAGTAGCTGAATCTAAAACAACAACAGGATAGAGTAGCTTAGGGTATTTATATCCCTCCTAAAGCCCAACCATTCCTGTCCCGGCCAGGATGTCCTGATGATTTGTTCCAGCTCGATTTCTTGGTGATTTTTGCTGTTCATTGTTCATTATTACATTTCTGAGGGTAGAGTTAAATTCTATGTTAGGGACTCTGTACAATGGTACAATTAATCACAATCCATGATTGTGACTAACGACAAAATATATATTCTTTACAGTTGTAAAGAAACGAGACTAACGGGAAAAAACATATTCTCTAGTTGTCTTTCTGCTTCGCTCGGCAGTTATGGACGGCTGTGTTAGGTTTAGGTATTTTTGGGGACTAAATCTGTAAATACCAATAAATAATGGAGTAACTTTGACAAGCCACCAGCTTCCTGTCTCGTCGAGACCACTACATAGAGCCTCAGGTAAATTTAAGTAAACATAAATAATAAGAAATAAAAACACAATAGTTTACCCTTAAATAGAACCATTTTCTGTAAACCACAAATTCAATCCGAAGACTAAGGATGGTGTATCCTAATATAAGGCAAGATGGCGTTGATTATTTTCTTAAATTACTCCATATGCTCAAGATCTTAGGCTAAAGTAAGAATATCTATATATTATAACTGATCGGGAAGAGATTGTATTGACCGAAAGAGACGAGGTGAGAAACTGGAGTTTAACGGCTCCACACACTAAACACTGTGGCGACCACTTGAAGATTCAATTATTAGTGATTTCGCCATAATTTCATTGCACCCATTGACCAGGGTGACTTTTTGCACTTCTTGAATTCATATGGTGTCTGTTTTACTATGTGCACGATGCTAACTTTAACCAATAGTGAGGAAATTGCAGGATTTTGATTTTTCGTTTCAATGTAAGTGGAAATGCGACTGGAAACATCACTAATTGGTTATGTTTAACAAGTTTAAGGATTAGCGAGTTGGCGGCGTGTGTTGGGGACCCAAGAGCTGCAGCCTCATCACCTCCAGTCACCGCTCAAGGTAAAGTTGTTATTGTGATTTATAACAATAATTATGTTATTTGTTCATGGTTGATTGAGTGATTAATAACATGAGGTGATATGAACGGCCCCAGGCGTACAACATCATGTTATATCATATATGGCGTACAACATCATCATGTTATATCATATATGGCGTACAACATCATGTTATATCATATATGGCGTACAACATCATCATGTTATATCATATATGGCGTACAACATCATGTTATATCATATATGGCGTACAACATCATGTTATATCATATATGGCGTACAACATCATGTTATATCATATATGGCGTACAACATCATGTTATATCATATATGGCGTACAACATCATGTTATATCATATATGGCGTACAACATCATGTTATATCATATATGGCGTACATCATGTTATATCATATATGGCGTACAACATCATGTTATATCATATATGGCGTACAACATCATGTTATATCATATATGGCGTACAACATCATGTTATATCATATATGGCGTACAACATCATGTTATATCATATATGGCGTACAACATCATGTTATATCATATATGGCGTACAACATCATGTTATATCATATATGGCGTACAACATCATCATGTTATATCGTATATGGCGTACAACATCATGTTATATCATATATGGCGTACAACATCATGTTATATCATATATGGCGTACATCATGTTATATCATATATGGCGTACAACATCATGTTATATCATATATGGCGTACAACATCATGTTATATCATATATGGCGTACAACATCATGTTATATCATATATGGCGTACATCATGTTATATCATATATGGCGTACGACATCATCATGTTATATCGTATATGGCGTACATCATCATGTTATATCATATATGGCGTACAACATCATGTTATATCGTATATGGCGTACAACATCATGTTATATCATATATGGCGTACATCATCATGTTATATCATATATGGCGTACAACATCATGTTATATCGTATATGGCGTACAACATCATGTTATATCATATATGGCGTACAACATCATGTTATATCATATATGGCGTACAAGATCATCATGGTTGTTATAGTAGACGATAGGACTAGGGATCCCAGTCTTTGGACTGTTAGGGTGGGATTACAGTTACTGTCTGGTATACCTCGTATATTTTTCTCATTTATCTTATAGGCCTGAGGAGATGTATTCTTATACACAGGACAATGTCTTCGCTTGGGATGGGCGACTGTTCTCAGTGTCTTGGTTACTATCTTATTCACAATTTCGTCGACGTTGATATTACTGTAACTATTGTTAACAATTATCTGGCGCATACGTTGGAGTTCACGGTACAGGACTGGTACGTGTACCAGACAGGACTGGTACGTGTACTGGACTGGTACGTGTACCAGACATGACTGGTACGTGTACCAGACATGACTGGTACGTGTACTGGACTGGTACGTGTACCAGACAGGACTGGTACTTGTACCAGACATGACTGGTACGTGTACCAGACATGACTGGTACGTGTACTGGACTGGTACGTGTACCAGACAGGACTGGTACGTGTACCAGACAGGACTGGTACGTGTACCAGACAGGACTGGTACGTGTACCAGACAGGACTGGTACGTGTACCAGACATGACTGGTATGTGTACTGGACTGGTACGTGTACCAGACAGGACTGGTACGTGTACTGGACTGGTACGTGTACCAGACAGGACTGGTACGTGTACCAGACATGACTGGTACGTGTACTGGACTGGTACGTGTACCAGACAGGACTGGTACTTGTACCAGACATGACTGGTACGTGTACCAGACATGACTGGTACGTGTACTGGACTGGTACGTGTACCAGACAGGACTGGTACGTGTACCAGACAGGACTGGTACGTGTACCAGACAGGACTGGTACGTGTACCAGACAGGACTGGTATGTGTACCAGACAGGACTGGTATGTGTACTGGACTGGTACGTGTACCAGACAGGACTGGTACGTGTACTGGACTGGTACGTGTACCAGACAGGACTGGTACGTGTACCAGACAGGACTGGTACGTGTACCAGACAGGACTGGTACGTGTACCAGACAGGACTGTTACGTGTACCAGACAGGACTGGTACGTGTACTGGACTGGGACGTGTACCAGACATGACTGGTACGTGTACTGGACTGGGACGTGTACCAGACATGACTGGTACGTGTACCAGACATGACTGGTACGTGTACCTGTCAGGACTGGTACGTGTACCAGTCAGGACTGGTACGTGTACCAGTCAGGACTGGTACGTGTACCAGACAGGACTGGTACGTGTACCAGACAGGACTGGTACGTGTACCAGACAGGACTGGTACGTGTACCAGACAGGACTGGTACGTGTACCAGACAGGACTGGTACGTGTACCAGACAGGACTGGTACGTGTACCAGACAGGACTGGTACGTGTACCAGACAGGACTGGTACGTGTACCAGACAGGACTGGTACGTGTACCAGACAGGACTGGTACGTGTACCAGACAGGACTGGTACGTGTACCAGACAGGACTGGTACGTGTACCAGACAGGACTGGTACGTGTACCAGACAGGACTGGTACGTGTACCAGACAGGACTGGTACGTGTACCAGACAGGACTGGTACGTGTACCAGACAGGACTGGTACGTGTACCAGACAGGACTGGTACGTGTACCAGACAGGACTGGTACGTGTACCAGACAGGACTGGTACGTGTACCAGACAGGACTGGTACGTGTACCAGACAGGACTGGTACGTGTACCAGACAGGACTGGTACGTGTACCAGACAGGACTGGTACGTGTACCAGACAGGACTGGTACGTGTACCAGACAGGACTGGTACGTGTACCAGACAGGACTGGTACGTGTACCAGACAGGACTGGTACGTGTACCAGACAGGACTGGTACGTGTACCAGACAGGACTGGTACGTGTACCAGACAGGACTGGTACGTGTACCAGACAGGACTGGTACGTGTACCAGTCAGGACTGGTACGTGTACCAGACAGGACTGGTACGTGTACCAGTCAGGACTGGTACGTGTTCGAGACAGGACTGGTACGTGTACCAGACAGGACTGGTACGTGTACCAGACAGGACTGGTACGTGTACCAGTCAGGACTGGTACGTGTACCAGTCAGGACTGGTACGTGTACCAGACAGGACTGGTACTTGTACGGTACACGTGCGAGGTGCACCATCCCATCCACTAGGGCATCAAGAAATCGTATCTACCTTCCACATTTTCCTCAACAGTAAACCTTAAGGATGAGGCTTCCTGAAGGTGTCCAACCACTTGGGCTGGACGGTAGAGCGACGGTCTGGCTTCATGCAGGTCGGCATTCAATCCCCGACCGTCCACAAGTGGTTGGGCACCATTCCTTCCCCCCGTCCCATCCCAAATCCTTATCCTGATCCCATCCAAGTGCTATATAGTCGTAATAGCTTGTCGCTTTCCCCTGATAATTGCTTTCCGTTCTATCCTTCCTAAGAAATTTCTTGCGAAGGATAGACTGGACAGACCTAAACGTTCCTAAAACGTTCCTAAAACAGACCTAAACGTTCTCAATATATTAATATTGAGAATGTTGTTATAACCCCATGTAGCCTGGCTGGAACAGTCTATTGAGTTATTCTACCTATACCGGACCTGATTGAGAGGTTTAGAGGAAAGATTTATATATTTTAAAATGATTGAATAAACGTCAGTAAGTAGTCTCAGAATATGAGCAAAGGATGGGCGCTGATAATGAGTGACATGAAGTGAGATGTCGATACTTTGGTGACATGACGGGGGGCTAGCAGGGCGTCATGACCTGACTTGAGTCACAGAAGTTGTGAGACATGGTTGTGCTTTGTTGAGCTCCTGGCAGTAGGAGGAACCCTAACTGTGTGCTCTTTCAAGAGGAGGGAGTCAAGCAGGCATTTATGTGTGGAGCCTGCTGGACGACTGTATGAGCTCAAGTCAGGAGCGGAAGAGCTGTGAGGCATTAAGAAACTTTGTTGGACGTCTTAGAGAGGACGCCAATTTGGGGGACGCCAGAGCTGAGTGACCCGAGCTTGAAAATCTGCAGTAAGCTTATTAATTAGTTGTTAGAGTAGCTATTAGTACTTGATCATGTGCCCAGCGATC
The DNA here is from genome assembly GCF_040958095.1 of Procambarus clarkii. Lineage (NCBI taxonomy): Eukaryota > Metazoa > Arthropoda > Malacostraca > Decapoda > Cambaridae > Procambarus > Procambarus clarkii. The sequence continues at coordinate 32,170,179 of NC_091168.1, read as the reverse complement.
ATTATGGACATATGTGTGTGTAGAATAGGTATTTTATTAAGACAGTGAGCTAAAATAAGGAGTTTGAGTTCAGAGGACATGCTGGAGAGAGGAGTGGTATATCTTCTCTCGATGGTGGTCAAGAGGCAACTGAGGGGGACAGAGGCCCCAGCAGTCCGGCCGGCCTCTCTGTGGAATCAGTGGTGGAGCGTCACTGATGTTGGAATAGGACTTGGTTGTGCAGCAGTTTGGGAGAACTGCAGAAGTGCTTTTCGTGATATTTTGGAGGACCTTGAGATACACATTGGTAGTGAGCCTCTAGGAGCAGAACAGAGGTTCATGGTGGACACATATGAATATATAAGGGGAGTACTTGAATGCTTATTGGCATGTAAGACACAGTGTAAGGTGAGAGATTGATTTCTTCTTGTGTTGAGGGATAATTATGTAGATGTTTCTGGTGTTTCAGCCCCAAGCTGAGTTTCATATACTTTAAGGGCTGAGGATACAGTATTGATGTGACAGGATATCAGCCCCATATAGTGAGGGAGTAGTAAGTGGTAAAAATTTGAAGGTACTCAGGGTACTCAGTCTCCACCTGTGTCCCCTTGTTCGCGTACCACCCTACGTGTTAAAAAAGTTTATCCTTATCTACCCTATCAATTCCTCTGAGAATTTTGTAGGTAGTGATCATGTCTCCCCTTTTCTGTCTTCCAGTGTCGTAAAGTGCATTTCTCGCAGCCTTTCCTCGTAACTCATGCCTCTTAGTTCTGGGACTAGTCTAGTAGCATACCTCAGAACTTTTTCCAGCTTCGTCTTGTGTTTGACAAGGTACGGGCTCCATGCTGGAGCCGCATACTCCAGGATTGGTCTCACATATGTGGTATACAAGCTTCTGAATGATTCCTTACACAGGTTTCTGAAGGCAGTTCGAGTGTTAGCCAGCCTTGCATACGCCGCCGGTGTTATTCTTTATATGTGGGCTTCAGGAGACAGGTTTGGTGTGATATCAACTTCTAGATGTTTCTCTCTGTCCGTTTCATGAAGGACTTCATCTCCCATTCTATATCCTGTGTCTGGCCTCCTGTTTCCACTACCTAGTTTCATTACCTTACATTTACTCGGGTTGAACTTTAGTAGCCATTTGTTGGACATCCAGTTTGTCTAGGTCATCTTGTAGCCTCATACTATCTTCCTCCGTCTTAATCCTCCTCGTCTGTGTCTGTGACGTGTGTCACAGACTTGGCACCCTTCACCTAAGTCGACATTACACCTGATGCCTCTGTTCACCCAGCAGTAAATATGCACCCAGGAGTTAGGCAACTGTTGTGGGTAGCATCCTGCGGAAGATCAGTAGAGTTGGGCTATATGGAAGTCCAATAAGCCTAACAAGCGTACTATTTTCAATAAAGGTAACTAATACCTGTGTTAAATATAGAAGTATTACTAAGTTGGTCACTTGTCCGTTAGCTCAGGTGGTAGAGCGCCAGCACATTCTCTCGGACATACTGGAGGTCACAGGTTCGAGTCCTGTACGGGCTGTAGTTCTTTTGTCATGAGGATTTTGTGGCCATCATGATCACTAATTGTTGACCAGACCACACACTAGAAGGTGAAGGGACGACGACGTTTCGGTCCGTCCTGGACCATTCTCAAGTCGATTGTCTTGGACTTGAGAATGGTCCAGGACGGACCGAAACGTCATCGTCCCTTCACCTTCTAGTGTGTGGTCTGGTCAACATACTTTAGCCACGTTATTGTGACTCATCGCCTGCATGATCACTATTTTATTCATTACCTTCATTGAAGTAATTATAATTACCCGTAACATGAATACACAGAGTATATACTGTTTTGTTGTATAAACAGTATGGCGTTGGTATATATGAATGTATACAGTGTATTGATCGTCAGGCAAGGTTCCTTTATCATAGTTTGTCCTCGTCTGCTCTCCTTGGCTCGTTTTCTTTCGTTATTTCTTAGAATCTTTCTTCAGTCTTTCAGTCTCAGTTCTTCAGTCTCCAGTCGTTAGTCTAGTCCTTCAAGAGACAACAGGTGCAGCAGGTGAAAGGAAACTTGCCGAAACATCTCGTCCTGCCGGGATTCGAACACGGGACATATTGGTTGTGGAGAAGAAGCAACACACAGGGGCCTCGTAGCCTGGTGGATAGCGCGCAGGACTCTTAATTCTGTGGCGCGGGTTCGATTCCCGCACGAGGCAGAAACAAATGGGCAAAGTTTCTTTCACCCTGAATGCCCCTGTTACCTAGCAGTAAATAGGTACCTGGGAGTTGGTCAGCTGTCACGGGCTGCTTCCTGGGGGTGGAGGCCTGGTCGAGGACCGGGCCGCGGGGACACTAAAGCCCCGAAATCATCTCAAGATAACCTCAAGATAACCACATGTGACCAAACAATAATCGAAATAATTTTTTGTTTTTGCCGTTTAAAATGATTTCAAAAGTAAAGAATTTGGCGTAATATTTATCCATATATTACGCCAAATTTATTTATATTACTTCTAAGCTGCATCATTTACGCTTCTAAATTTAATAAATTTACGACCCTTTAATGCATTCACTAGAACACTATATTGATGAATGTGAAGCCGTAAAGGACTTTAGACCTCCTGGCCTCTTGTACCACCAACTGTGTAACTATTTTATTGACTCAGGTGTTCTGGACGACATCCTAACAATTTATCCAAAATTTGCTTGTCCATTTTAAAGAATGAAGAACAATTTTATGTATATTACTTCTAATCTGCATCACTTATGAACCCATCCCTGCCCTTGTGTGGCAGTGCACAATAGAAAGTTGTTTTCACATATCCATACATTAAAACATTGATTGTAACCATGATGTATATGTGCTTCAGCCTACAGTTTAGACCTATTGTCTTGTGTATGACCCTCTGTCCTGCGTGACAGTGAATACCAACATTATCCTCACTTTAATAAGACTATCAAAATCCTCAGATTAGGCAAAATTGTAATTAATTTTGTCAATAAAGATGTTAATAATAAAATAATATTTATCCATAATATTTTATACATCCATTGGTTAGGCTTAGTATCTCAGTTATTGATTCAATGAAGTGTTGTGGGTGTTGTGTTGGAAGTAAAACTAATAAACGTTCTGAAAATGGTGGCCGTGTCTGGCTAAGTGACAGATTTTCCACCTTTTTGAAAGTTTCAGCATTACTTGGAATACGAGAAAGAAGCTCTTTGCAAACTTTCACTAAAAATTTATGGAATCTTTCTTGAAAAATTTGAAGGTACCCCTGGGAAAATTTTATAAAGTTATTCCTAGTTTGTTTTCTCTGCTAGTGGCCAGAAGTGTAGAAAATTCGTAACCAAAGTCCACTTTTCCACAAAGTCCAGATAAGAGGAATTAAACTCCAAATTAACACTCAGCTTTGTATGATCAAGATGAACGATTTTTCCGAGCATTCCAAGAGTGAAGTTTTCTAACTCAGTGTGAAGACCACACTGATCTGCTTGATAAAGTCAAGACATCCTTCCAAAAACATTTAGGAGTGGGTTGAGGAATGTGAAATATAGCTTATTGGCAGGATCAGAGTACATTGACAATAGTTGCCTTGCAACATACTTATCACAAGAGGAAGAAGCGATATGATAATGAATTGTTCAAGAATCCCAGTGATCTAACAGCCGCTCAACAAGGCAAGGTTGGTGCCTTGCCAACCATCGTGCTCCTGAGAAAGTTATAAACTGTAAGGGATCTTTTCCATCATTTATAACTCTGTAAATCTCTAGATAACTTTCTCTCCTGAATGAAGATCTGTGGAACCAGCTGTAGCTTTCTCTTATCGTGAAGTCAATGCTGGAAGGTAATCCGTCAGTTACACGAGAGAAGGTGAAGGGTCGACGACGTTTTGGTCCGTCCTGGACCATTCTCACAATCGACTTGAGAATGGTCCAGGACGGACCGAAACGTCGTCGTCGTCCCTTCACCTTCTAGTGTGTGGTCTGGTCAACATCCTTCGTCGTCACAGTGTAAAGTGAGAGATGAGGTCCACACAGAGTTAATGTTCCGTCCGGGCAAGACTAGGCTTCAATCAACTCCAATATGGCCAAAATAATCTTTGAGGCGTTGATGCGAGGCTTCAGAGGTAGGTGTTGATGCGAGGCTTCAGAGGTAGGTGTTGATGCGAGGCTTCAGAGGTAGGTGTTGATGCGAGGCTTCAGAGGTAGGTGTTGATGCGAGGCTTCAGAGGTAGGTGTTGATGCGAGGCTTCAGAGGTAGGTGTTGATGCGAGGCTTCAGAGGTAGGTGTTGATGCGAGGCTTCAGAGGTAGGTGTTGATGCGAGGCTTCAGAGGTAGGTGTTGATGCGAGGCTTGAGAGGTAGGTGTTGATGCCAGGCTTCAGAGGTAGGTGTTGATGCGAGGCTTCAGAGGTAGGTGTTGATGCGAGGCTTCAGAGGTAGGTGTTGATGCGAGGCTTCAGAGGTAGGTGTTGATGCGAGGCTTCAGAGGTAGGTGTTGATGCGAGGCTTCAGAGGTAGGTGTTGATGCGAGGCTTCAGAGGTAGGTGTTGATGCGAGGCTTCAGAGGTAGGTGTTGATGCCAGGCTTCAGAAGTAGGTGTTGATGCGTGGCTTCAGAGGTAGGTGTTGATACGAGGCTTCAGAGGTAGGTGTTGATACGAGGCTTCAGAGGTAGGTGTTGATGCGTGGCTTCAGAGATAGTGCTTGTGACTGGAACTAGTCCCATAAACTGAGGTAAAATTCTACTTTGTGTTAGTTTTACAACATAGAACACATACATAAATGTTTTATGTGTTTATAAACCACATAAAAGTGGTTTACTGGAGGTCCATCACTACATATTGGTACTCTCCACCAGGGACTACTACCATGTCGTGAGGATGTGTTGCTTGCATGGATATTACTCTGGGTGAAGTATTAATGACCATTCAGGCTGGGAAGTTGGTCGACTCTGGGGGAGGATTACCCAACCTTGAGGTTACTTTTTCTTTCCAAGGTTCCGAGGATCAACGTGCCCAGGGCCCAGTCTCTGTTGTCTGACTAGGCCTCCTTTCGTGGTCTGGTCAACCAGGCAGTTGGACGCTGCTGAGATTAACATTATTATCAATAATTATCATGATAATTATTATTATCGTCATTAACAATCTTAACATTAGTAGCCAAACTTATTTTTAAATTAACCCAAAATGTTGCAAGTAGCGAGAGTAAACATTTAAGAATGCAGGACCCAGATTCACGAAGCAGTTACGCAAGCACTTACAAACGTGTACATCTTTCCTCAATCTCCGACGGCTTTGGTTACATTTATTAAACAGTTTACAAGCATGAAAACTTGCCAATCAACTCTTTTTATTATTATAAACAGCCTCCTGGTGCTTCGGAGGTCATGAAGTGTTCAATAATTGTAAACAAAGCCGCCAAAGATTGAGAAAAGATGGACAGGTTCGTAAGTGATTGCTTAACTGCTTCGTGAATCTGGCCCCAAAGCTGTCAAAAGTAGCGCAGTTCGCTACATTTAGCCCAATCTGGTAACAGAATGTTACCAGATTGGTAACTTGGTCTGGTCTGTCTGCTTGGCCCCAGGCGTAATATATGCTTGGCGGATTTGGATTTTTTTGTTGGTGGATTATGAATTTGGTTGGTGGATTTGGATTTTTTTGTTGGTGGATTATGAATTTGGTTGGTGGATTTGATTTTTTTTCCGGATTTGGATTTTCTTTCTTGATGTATTTAGATCTTTTTTTCTTGGTTAATTTTCATTTTTTTTGTTGGCGGATTTGGAATTTGTTTGTCGATTTGGAACTTTTCTTTGCTAGCGGATTTGTTTTTTGTTATTGACGAATTTGGAATTTTGTTGGTGGATTTGGATTTTTTTTTGGTGGATTTGGATTTTTTTGTCGTTGTTGTAATTTTTATGTTGTTGGATTTGGAATTTTCTTGCTGGTGGACTTGGTATTTTTTTTGTTTTTTTTTGTTGCCAGAATTGAATTTTTTTCTTGCCAGATTTTTTTGTTTTGTTTTTGCAGATTTTGAATTTCTTTGTTGGCGGATTTGGATTTTTGGTTGTTGGCGGATTTGGATTTTTGGTTGTTGGCGGATTTGGATTTTTGGTTGTTGGCGGATTTGGATTTTTGGTTGTTGGCGGATTTGGATTTTTGGTTGTTGGCGGATTTGGATTTTTGGTTGTTGGCGGATTTGGATTTTTTGGCGGATTTTTTGTTATTTTTTTGACGGATTTTGATTGTCTTCCAAAGTGAAGAAGCGACAATGTAACAGACACAAGGGACAACAGCTTCAAGATCAAACAACAGTGTAGGGTAGAAAATAAGATGCTTTCTCACCCATAAGATTATAAACTCATGGAACCTCCTACCCGCCGAAGCTGTAAATGCCAAGACATTATTACTTCAGCTCAAAATCCAGTTGCAAAAAAAATCCTCAGGAACAATGGTGGACCTTTGACAGGGCGCTGGCTTTCTGTCCCCGTAGCGGCCACTAGAGACATTGTGGCATTTAGGTAAATTCAGGCAAATTTAAGCAAATACGTTAAGACATTTTTTTGTCACGCGTGTCACAGACTCAACTAAGTAGACCTTACACCTGATGCCTCTGTTCACCCAGCAGTAAATATGCACCCAGGAGTTAGGCAACTGTTGTGGGTAGCATCCTGCGGAAGATCAGTAGAGTTGGGCTATATGGAAGTCCAATAAGCCTAACAAGCGTACAATTTTCAATAAAGGTAACTAATACCTGTGTTAAATATAGAAGTATTACTAAGTTGGTCACTTGTCCGTTAGCTCAGGTGGTAGAGCGCCAGCACAATCGTTTCAACATACTGGAGGTCGCAGGTTCGAGTCCTGTACGGGCTGTAGTTCTTTTGTCATGAGGATTTTGTGGCCATCATGATCACTAATTGTTGACCAGACCACACACTAGAAGGTGAAGGGACGACGACGTTTCGGTCCGTCCTGGACCATTCTCAAGTCGATGGTCTTGGACTTGAGAATGGTCCAGGACGGACCGAAACGTCATCGTCCCTTCACCTTCTAGTGTGTGGTCTGGTCAACATACTTTAGCCACGTTATTGTGACTCATCGCCTGCATGATCACTATTTTATTCATTACCTTCATTGAAGTAATTATATTTACCCGTAACATGAATACACAGAGTATATACTGTTTTGTTGTATAAACAGTATGGCGTTGGTATATATGAATGTATACAGTGTATTGATCGTCAGGCAAGGTTCCTTTATCATAGTTTGTCCTCGTCTGCTCTCCTTGGCTCGTTTTCTTTCGTTATTTCTTAGAATCTTTCTTCAGTCTTTCAGTCTCAGTTCTTCAGTCGTAAGGGGACCTTGATAACCATAACAATATACTTATTCCTCGCTCTCTGCAGGTCTGCGTTCGATCCCTCAATGCTCAAGCAGTTGGGCACCGTTCCTTTAACCCAGCTCCTCTCCTGGCCTCATATCCCTTCCCAAGTATATTTAGGTTTTGAGTGAAATTCGAAGTTTCTCGAGTATTCCTCGTGAAGCGGGCCACCTCAGTCGATTAACAGCTTTGCACCTATTATTCACTGCTAGGTGAACAGAGGCATCAGGTGCAAGAAGACTTTACCAGTCGTCTCTCCCTTCAAGTGATATATATAGTTATGCTGGCCTCTTGCAAGGTCGGGGTTCGATCCCAGATGGCCCAAGGCTTTGTTCCTTCATTCCGTCCTTATACCCTAGTTCCTTGTCCTCATACCCCAGCTCCTTGTCCTCATATCCCAGCTCCTTGTCCTCATATCCCAGCTCCTTGTCCTCATACCCCAGTGTTACGAACCCGGATCCAGCGTTCGAGCCTGGAGCAGTGACAAACACGTCATCTGTGGGTCAGCTCCCGAAACCCCCTCCAAACGAACGACGACACCTAGTGAGGACAGCGTGTACTGGCCTCGAGGACCAGTTTCCAGTCTGGTTCAGCGCTCAACACCGCCGCTCCTGACCTCTGGTGAGGTGGTGCTCCGACGCCAGCGCCATCTATGGAGTGGATATGTCGGGCGTTTGTATCTGAGCCTGTGAGTGTGGTGTATTAGTGTCCCTGTTATTGATGACGTGTCTGCTTACAGAGCCGACCTGGGACCACTGTGTTGAAGGTGGAGTCAGTCTACCCGAGGCAGCCAGTCTCCATACAGTGAAGTTTGCTGCAGCTGTCGTGACGTCGTCCCCCCGGAAGAACACTGTGGTGTGTTAAGCCTGCCTGTGGAGTGGCAGTGGAAGGATTTACCCGGGACCGACGGTTGGAGACGATAATCCACTGGGGTATTGAGGACAGGAGGGTGATTGGTGATATCACACGAGACTCCTGTCTAGGGCATACCCCTTTTATCGTTCGTGGAGTGGCCGTACCAGCCTTGGTGGCTCAGTACCTGCCAGCAGACCTGCTGGACGTGTGGTTGACGGCCTCCACGACGGTGCCCCCCAGTGGACCTGTGTTGTGGCTGACCTGTGGCCAGGGTAGACTCGGCGTTCTCAGAGGACACGTCTTGAGGCCACGAAGAAAGCACCGCGGACTCAGCACCTAGCTTCGAGGATCCATAGTCTCCAGCAGAAGACTACAGTGTTGATCCCCTTGTAAAGTGTTAATACCCCTCCCCCTTGTGTACTCTTTTATTCTATATATTTAAATGGTGATGGTGAAAATTATATTATATTAAGTTCTTACCTTTCTTTCCCTACTCCCTTTAAGTTACTTGCGTCACGGATCTCATCCCTTGATAGCCTCTACTGGCTTGGGGCCGGATATATATCTTCCTCTAACTACATCAGAGTAAGACCCCCGTTGCGTCCCGAGAGGGCCGTAACACCCAGCTCCTTGTCCTCATACCCCAGCTCCTTGTCCTCATACCCCAGCTCCATGTCCTCATATCCCAGCTCCTTGTCCTCCTACCCCAGCTCCTTGTCCTCATACCCCACCTCCTTGTCCTCATACCCCAGCTCCTTGTCCTCATACCCCAGCTCCTTGTCCACATACCCCAGCTCTTGGTCCTCATACCCCAGCTCCTTGTCCTCATACCCCAGCTCCTTGTCCACATACCCCAGCTCTTGGTCCTCATACCCCAGCTCCTTGTCCTCATACCCCAGCTCCTTGTCCTCATACCCCAGCTCCTTGTCCTCATACCCCAGCTCCTTGTCCTCATACCCCAGCTCCTTGTCCTCATACCCCAGCTCCTTGTCCACATACCCTAGTTCCTTGTCCTCATACCCCAGCTCCTTGTCCTCATATCCCAGCTCCTTGTCCTCATTCCCCAGCTCCTTGTCCACATACCCCAGCTCCTTGTCCTCATTCCCCAGCTCCTTGTCCTCATACCCCAGCTCTTTGTCCTCATACCCCACCTCCTTGTCCTCATATCCCAGCTCCTTGTCCTCATACCCCAGCTCCTTGTCCACATACCCCAGCTCCTGGTCCTCATACCCCAGCTCCTTGTCCACATACCCCAGCTCCTTGTCCTCATACCCCAGCTCCTTGTCCACATACCCCAGCTACTGGTCGTCATACCCCAGCTCCTTGTTTGGGTGTCCCTAAACAACAGGAAACCATGCACTTGGGGCCTCCCAGTGCAACACAATTATTCCTCCTCGACACAAATAGACAAATTAATTGTAGGAAAATGAAAGAACAGATAATTGGAATGTCTATATAAGTTACAAGTGAGCGAATAACGTAGACAGCGCCTTAGTGATATGCTGAAGACATCATATGTCTTCTCCCTTGGGAAGGGTAGAGCCCCATCCCACCTGATGACGAGGGGTGGGAGAGGTACGTGGAGGGATGGGGCCAGGACCCCCATGGTGGGAGGGTATATGCCCAGGGGCACCGTGGGAGAGGCCGCTACTGGGAGAACTGAGATGACCGCTGACGCATGACCGTGCCGCGCCGTGCGGCGTTCCAACACACTAATCCGAACGGTCCGAATCGACAAGCTGCCGGCCGTCGACCGGACCTACGCTCCGGGGCGGCGGAAAACACCTGCCCCTTGGTGCCGGGGACGAATGGGCTGAGGCCATGGGCCACAGAGCGGTACAGATCAACCAGTGAACCAAGCCGGCGCGGTGGTTGCCGCTTGGCCAACCATGGACTCTCCGGCTGCGGATATCCCAGCAGGATATCCAAGCCGGCGTCTTCGGCTTGCTCCTCGATGCTGCCGGGAGGGAAGCCAAGCGTGTCTTGTGGCCCCCAGGGTACTTCGTCGTCCTCCTGGGAGTGCCAGTCTTGGCTGAGCCAGTCTCCCGTGTCGCCGGTGGCACTGGGCCGAGCTGGCCGGAGACTGGCCAGCCAGGTGCCATCGTTGCTCGGCTGCTCCACCGCCACACTCACCGCCACCACCGCAAGAACCACCGTACACGTTCTCTGAAATAGACATTAATAGGTAGAGTAATGCTTTACACAAGTGGTAACGTCTTCGCCTCACGTCTCCCCAAGATTTCGGCCGGGTTCGAGCCATGGGCAGGGAGGAAAACAAACTAATATATAACTAGTAGTAACTAGATATGCAGTAATGCTATTGAGCAAAATATGTATTATAGTGAACCCCTATAATTAGTTTAAGAAATTAGACTACCTTTACCTAGTCTCTTATAGCATAATTACTCTCTATGACAATGCTGTTCACTCTCTGAACTTCATATGCTCTGTTCACAATGTTCAAAATGCAAAGATATTCAACAACCGGATCACAAAAAGAAATATATGTGTTTGACATGATTTCAAAGTCTTTAGGTTTGAATCTCTATATTGTTTCTTTACCACATTGTTAATATATTGACCAGACCACACACACATCTTGAGGTTACCTTGAGATGATTTCAGGGCTTTTAGTGTCCCCGCGGCCCGGTCCTCGACCAGGCCTCCACCCCCAGGAAGCAGCCCGTGACAGCTGAATACCCAGGTACCTATTTTACTGCTAGGTAACAGGGGCATAGGGTGAAAGAAACTCTGCCCATTGTTTCTCGCCGGCGTCCGGGATCGAACCCGGGACCAAAGGATCACAAGTACAGCGTGCTGTCCGCTCGGCCGACCGGCTCCTATTATTATCCCCGTCTCATTGGGTGGTTATAATAGGAGCTGCCTCGTATGGGCCAATGGGCGTTCTGCAGTTGTTATTCCTACTACTATCCCCTCTACTACACCTTATCTTTCTTACCTTTTACCTTGCTCCTAACCTCTCTCTTGCCTATGTATTGCCTTCATCGTTACAGCCCCGCTCCTGTGCCAGGTAAGTTCACTACGGGCTCACCATAGCCCGTGCTACTTGCCCCGCTCCTGTGCCAGGTAAGTTCACTACGGGCTCACCATAGCCCGTGCTACTTGCCCCGCTCCTGTGCCAGGTAAGTCCACTACGGGCTCACCATAGCCCGTGCTACTTGCCTCGCTCCTGTGCCAGGTAAGTTCACTACGGGCTCACCATAGTCCGTGCTACTTGGAAATTTGTTTCCAGTAACTGAATCTTAACAACAACAACCTCCATCATCACAGTCCACTTGAGAATGGTCCAGGACGGACCGAAACGTCGTCGTCCCTTCACCTTCTAGTGTGTGGTCTGGTCAACACACTTCAGCCACGTTATTGTGACTCATCGTCAGCATTGTTAACACTATCGGTAACTTTGGACCGGACTCGCCTCCATTATTTTTCTCCTGAGTCCTAAAATACTTTTCTATTCCCAGCTCCATATTCTTCAATGATAGTTTGTTCTTCAAACTTGATACCTCACTATTTTTCTCACTTGATATCTCACTGAATCACTTGATATCTCACTATTTTAGCCACTGTGTTAGGGTAATGAAATGGGTAGCTATGATACAGTGGGTACTCACCTATGTGCAGGATCGAACGTTGGCTCTTGGATCCCGCCTTATAAGCCGCCGGTTGTTTAAAGCAATGGCTCCTGTCATACTTTCCTATTATGTCTAGTTTTAAAACTATGAATAGAGTTTGCTTCCACAACCTGTTCCTTAAGTGCATTCCATTTCCCCACCACTCTCACGCTAAAAGAAAACTTCCTAACATCTCTGTGACTCATCTGAGTTTCCAGCTTCCACCCATGTCCCCTCGTTCTGTTACTATTCCGTGTGAACATTTCGTCTATTTCCACTCTGTCAGTCTTCCTAAGTATTTTATATTTTGCTATCATATCCCCCCTCTCCCTTCTTTTTTTTTAGTGTCGTAAGATTCAGTTCCTTCCGACGCTCTTCATATCCCATCCCTCGTAACTCTGGGACGAGCCTCGTCGCAAGCTTCTGAACCTTTTCCAGCTTCCTTATGTGTTTCTTCAGATGGGGACTCCATGATGAGGCGGCATACTCTAAGACTGGCCTCACGTAGGCAGTTTTTTTTTTATTTTTTATTTTTATTATTTTCTACCACAGACGTGGCCAGACATTTACAATGCTAACCAGCATATATATATTTTCTTCTGTCCTCCATGGACAGGGTTAGAGAAGTGTTAAACATATAGTTCAAGGGTTTATTAAACACTCAACCACAGAATGTGATTCGGTGCTTTTAAAATGCTAAGTTAACCTACATACGTAAATACATAGATACACAGATTTACGTATGCCCTACATAAAGTGTTAGATGTGTCTTTTACATAGTGTCATTAATGTACATTCACAAAGGTGAAATGTAATTCTGATCAGCTTCCATATATACTTTATACCCATACATATACATACACACACACACACACATATACATACATATATACACACACACACATGCATTCACATACATTTGTCTCATTTACTCTGAGATAGCTGATAAAGAAATTAGTGTGCAATTAAGCACTTAATCACTGAAGGTGATGAAGGTGCTTTTACAAGCTCAAGTTATATAGTTACATCATATATATACATTGTATGATTGATACATTACATGGTCAATCTTGGATACAAGTCCAATATATCATCAAGTGTTCCAGTACTCATATAGTAACTACAGAGTTCAGCATACCTTAGCCCAGGAGGGGGATGGGATAAATGCCTCCTTGCTTAGGTTTCAGAATGATGTTCTAAATGTGTGTGTGTGTGTGTGTGTGTGTGTGTGTGTGTGTGTGTGTGTGTGTGAGTGTGTGTGTGTGTGTGTGTGTGTGTGTGTGTGTGTGTGTGTGTGTGTGTGTGTGTGTGAGTGTGAGTGTGAGTGTGAGTGTGAGTGTGAGTGTGAGTGTGAGTGTGTGTGTGTGTGTGTGTGTGTGTGTGTGTGTGTGTGTGTGTGTGTGTGAGTGAGAGTATTTAACCTGACTGGCTCTCGAGGTGGTGCGAAATAGTTGACATCATATTGGGCACTAAGTTAAAGGACAGCTATGGATATAGCTGTTGAAAAAATTCAACTGCTTTAGTTAGCTACAAACGTAAGAAATGCAACTGTTTTGCCTTAGTGTATTGAAAACGTTAATATTACGGTACATTCATTTTGACAAATACGTCAAATTTTTAACGCATTGATAGATTCCTTAATTGTGACGTATTAAAATTAAAACTTTGTATATTGAGAACATGTCGCCTATGAAGGATCCCGGGGTCGAGTCTCGAGCTGGATACAGCAGCTCTTGGGTAGAGGCATCCTCGTACCTGATGCCTCTGTTCACCTAGCAGTAAAAGGGGTACCTGGGAGTCAGGTGACTGTTGTGGGTTGCATCCTATTAAAGGTCAGTAGTTGTTTTGGAAGCCAAGTTCAGGCTTCCTGTCCCCGATGACGGGAATGTTATAATATGCGAGTTTATAGCTAGGTTTGGTTAGCTTCAGTTGTTAAGTTTGGTTAGGTTAAGTTGTTAGCTTAGTTTAGGTTAGATTTAGTTAAATTGTTAGGTTAAGTTAGGTTTAATTGTTTGGGTAGTTTAGGTTTAGTTAGGTTAAATTAAGTTAGGTTAGGTTAAGTTAGGGGTGTGTTACGTTAAATTAATTTAGGTAAGATTAGGCTAGGTTAACTTAAGTTCGCCTTGGTTAGGTTTCGTTAGGTTAACTTAAGTTAAATTTAGTTACGTTAAGTTAGAGAATTCAGTGTGCAGATTCGAATCCTCTACTGATTTGTTCTTAGGCTAATTAGATTAGATTAGATTAAATAAGTTTAAGTGAGTTTAGGTCAGTCCATTCCCATTTTCTTGGAAGCCAGTAATTTCTGCCAATTTATGCATTTTTTTTTTTTTTTTTGTTTTTTGAGATATATACAAGAGTTGTTACATTCTTGTAGAGCCACTAGTACGCGTAGCGTTTCGGGCAAGTCCTTAATCCTACGGTCCCTGGAATACGATCCCCTGCCGCGAAGAATCGTTTTTTCATCCAAGTACACATTTTACTGTTGCGTTAAACAGAGGCTACAGTTAAGGAATTGCGCCCAGTAAATCCTCCCCGGCCAGGATACGAACCCATGACATAGCGCTCGCGGAACGCCAGGCGAGTGTCTTACCACTACACCACGGAGACTATTTAGTATTTAGTAAATACTTTTCCTCTTCCCCTCCCTATATAAAGGAAGATGTTGGAACAGACATGGAAGACCAGCCTGTGAAGTGGCTATCACCTGGCTACTGGAGCATGTCTAAAAAGAACGGAATGCAAGAATATCAATGGTCCCAAGAAAATATAAAATTTTTCCCAAAAGTATTTTTTGTGGCAGAGTTGGAGAGACAGAAGGAGAGAGTTTGATGTATGTGGGAGTCGTTTGTGGGTGCTGGGGCTTGCCAAGCACACTGTGGGGGGTCTTGGGAATGGTTTGGGGGGGTGGGGGGTTGTTTAGAGGGGGGGGGGGTAAGGGGGGATGTGGTGGTGGTGAATGGTTATGGGGGGAGGAGATGGGCCGTGTTTCCTCGCATATTCACAGCTTTCTCATATACACACACATATTTGTATTGTGTGTATATACATACATACATGGAATATACATATTTGTACATATCACGCTAAATCTATCTCCCGAAGGCCACATAAAAAGAATAACATCTGTGGCGTATGCGAGGCTGGCTAACATGAGAACAGCGTTCAGGAACCTGTGTAAGGAATCATTCAGAACCTAATGTAAGGTAATGAAACTAGGAGGTGGAAACAGGAGGCCAGACACAGGATATAGAATGGAAGATGAAGTACTTAATGAAACGAACAGAGAGAAAGATCTAGGAGTTGATATCACACCAAACCTGTCTCCTGAAGCCCATATAAAAAGAATAACGTCTGCGGCGTATGCGAGGATGGCTAACATCAGAACAGCCTTCAGGATCCTGTGTAAGGAATCATTCAGAATCTTGTACACCACATATGTAAGACCAATCCTGGAGTATGCGGCCCCAGCATGGAGCCCGTACCTTGTCAAGCACAAGACGAAGCTGGAAAAAGTCCAAAGGTATGCCACTAGACTAGTCCCAGAACTAAGAGGCATGAGTTACGAGGAAAGGCTGCGGGAAATGCACCTTACGATACTGGAAGACAGAAGAGTAAGGGGAGACATGATCACAACCTACAAAATTCTCAGAGGAATTGACAGGGTAGATAAGGATAAACTTTTTAACACTGGTGGGACGCGAACAAGGGGACACAGGTGGAAACTGAGTACCCAAATGAGCCCCAGGGATGTTAGAAAGAACTTTTTCAGTGTCAGAGTAGTTAACAGGTAGAATGCTTGAGTGTTGTGGTGGAGGCTGACTCCATACACAGTTTATAATGTAGATATGATAGAGCCTGGTTGATATCTGGTTGATACCTGGTTGATAGGGTTCTGGGAGTTGTTCTACTCCCCAAGCCCGGCCCGAGGCCAGGCTTGACTTGTGAGAGTTTGGTCCACCAGGCTGTTGCTTGGAGCGGCCCGCAGGCCCACATACCCACCACAGCCCGGTTGGTCCGGCACTCCTTGGAGGAAACGATCTAGTAGTCTAGTAAACGATGAGCCCAGTAGGCTCAGGAACCTGTACACCAGTTGATTGACAGTTGAGAGGCGGGACCAAAGAGCCAGAGCTCAACCCCCCACAAGCACAGCTAGGTAAGCACAGGGTCCTAGTAGTACAGTAGGGTTCGTTCTCGACTCACAAACGAAGCTTCCAGGTTCGATTCCTGGTAAGGCGCGATTCGTACAACCTAATGCGTCTGTTCACCCAACAGTTAGTCAGCTTGTTGTGGGGTTGCATCCTTAGAGGGGGGGGGCACCTGGGGAGGGGGGGCCCCTCGATATCAACCTAATATATATATATATATATATATATATATATATATATATATATATATATATATATATATATATATACATATATATATATATATATATATATATATATATATATATATATATATATATACTGGCTGCCTGTCCCCCCGACACAATGAATCATACATACATACACAGATGGGTACACCCCCTCCCCTCCAACACACATAAATAATTCCAATATATGTAAAATAGACAAAATGAATTAAACTAAATGACTTATCTTTAAAAGTTAAAATATTAACAGCATTTTATTCTGTTATTTAAAGGTGACGAGTGATGGCAAAAATCACAACTTTTATTGTTGATGCTTGTTTGTCAGGATTATGAGTCAACAGGTTGTGATTTTTTTTTTTTTTTTTTTTTGAGATATATACAAGAGTAGTTACATTCTTGTAGAGCCACTAGTACGCGTAGCGTTTCGGGCAGGTCCTTAATCCTATGGTCCCTGGAATACGATCCCCTGCCGCGAAGAATCGTTTTTTCATCCAAGTACACATTTTACTGTTGCGTTAAACAGAGGCTACAGTTAAGGAATTGCGCCCAGTAAATCCTCCCCGGCCAGGATACGAACCCATGACATAGCGCTCGCGGAACGCCAGGCGAGTGTCTTACCACTACACCATGGAGACTGTAAATGTTGTGACTGTAAAATGAATGTTGTGATATTGTATATTGTATTGTAATGTAATGTAATGTCACCAACACACATACACACCAGGACCACAGTGACCAGCACCAACACACACACACACATGCCGTGTTTCCCCAGGAGTACACAGTAATAAGGAAAGAGAGGGAAGGTAGAGGCGGAGGCGGAGTGGCCCTACTCATGAGAAAGGAATGGAGTTTTAAGGAGATGGCCATCCCGGGCTGTGAGTGGTTCAGAGACTACATAGCAGGCACCATGACAATGGGAGGACCAAGAATAGTAGTAGCAGTAATATACAACCCTCCACCAAATGACAGAAGACCCAGTCAAGAGTATGAAAACAACAACAAGGCAGTTAACACTATAATAGAGAGGGCAGCCTCTGCTGCCTGTAGAAATAGATCCCACCTGCTCATCATGGGCGACTTCAATCACGGAAGGATTGTTTGGGAGAACAAGGAACCGCATGGAGGCGAGGATACGTGGAGAGCCAAACTACTGGAGGTGGTGACTAGAAACTTCTTAACCCAGCATGTCGGAGAACCCACAAGGATGAGAGGCAATGACGAACCAGCGAGACTCGACCTAGTCTTCACTCTGAATGACTGTGACATAAAGAAAAATCGGTTTTGAGGCCCCAGTAGGAATGAGCGACCACAGTGTACTAGTGTTTGAGTACTTGATTGAAGAAGGGTTATTGAACTCGAGGAGGGATACCGAAACCAAAAGGTTAGCATACCGAAAGGGAAACTATGAGGAGATAAGAAAATTCCTAACAGATATAGCATGGGAAACAGAGCTCAGGGAAAAGACGGCCCAAGATATGATGGACTACATCACGCAAAAATGCAAGGACGCAGCAAACAGGTTTGTCCCAGTCCAAAAGGAAAACAGTGAAATGAAGATGAGAAACCCATGGTTTAATCAGAGATGTAGGCTAGCTAAGCAGCAAAGTAAAAGGGCATGGAGAAACTATAGGAATAACAGGACACTGGAGAGCAGAGAAAGATACCAGAATGCCAGGAATAAATATGTCAGGATGAGAAGAGAGGCAGAAAGACAATACCAGAATGACATCGCAAGCAAGGCAAAGACTCAGCCTAAATTGCTGCATAGCCACATCAGGAGAAAAACAACAGTAAAGGAACAGGTTATGAAATTAAAGATAGGGGCGGAAGGATTCACTACAAACGACAAGGAAGTGTGTGAGGGACTGAATAAGAAATTCCAAGAGGTCTTCACCTTAGAGCAAGGAGAAATCCCAGAGATAAGAGAGGGAATAGCTAACCAGGAACCACTGGAAGAGTTTGAGATTACCAGTGGGGAAGTAAGGAAGTGTTTACTAGAGTTGGATGTGACAAAGGCTATAGGCCCAGATGGAATCTCCCCTTGGATACTAAAGGAAGGAGCAGAAGAACTGTGCCTCCCACTCTCCATAGTGTATAACAAATCACTGGCAACAGGGGAACTGCCAGATATTTGGAAAGCAGCTAACGTAGTACAGATATACAAGAAAGGGGATAGACAGGAGGCACTGAATTACAGGTCGGTGTCCCTAACCTGCATACCATGCAAGCTGATGGAGAAGATTGTGCGAAGAAAGCTAGTGGAGCACCTGGAGCGAAGGAACTTTGTAACACAGCATCAACATGGATTCAGGGATGGCAGGTCCTGCCTCACAGGGTTACTTGAATTCTACGACCAGGCAACAAAAATAAGGCAAGAAAGAGAAGGGTGGGCAGACTGCATATTTTTGGATTGTCAGAAAGCCTTTGATACAGTGCCACACAAGAGGCTAGTGAAAAAGCTGGAGATGCAGGCTGGAGTGAAAGGGAAGGTACTCCGTTGGATACAGGAGTACCTAAGCAACAGGAGACAACGAGTCAGTGTGAGGGGTGAGGTCTCAGATTGGCGAGACGTTAATAGTGGAGTCCCGCAGGGGTCAGTCCTTGGACCTATACTGTTTCTGATATATGTAAATGACCTCCCAGAGGGTATAGAATCGTTTCTCTCAATGTTTGCCGACGATGCAAAAATTATGAGGAAGATTGAAACTGAGGACGATAGTAGGAGGCTACAAGATGACCTAGACAGACTGAGTGAATGGTCCAACAAATGGCTGTTGAAGTTCAACCCGAGTAAATGCAAAGTAATGAAACTAGGCAGTGGAAACAGGAGGCCAGACACAGGATACAGAATAGGAGATGAAGTACTTAATGAAACGATCAGAGAGAAAGATCTAGGAGTTGATATCACACCAAACCTGTCTCCTGAAGCCCACATAAAGAGAATAACGTCTGCGGCATATGCGAGGCTGGCTAACATCAGAACGGCGTTCAGGAACCTGTGTAAGGAATCATTCAGAATCTTGTACACAACATATGTAAGACCAATCCTGGAGTATGCGGCCCCAGCATGGAGCCCGTACCTTGTCAAGCACAAGACGAAGCTGGAAAAAGTCCAAAGGTATGCTACTAGACTAGCCCCAGAACTAAGAGGCATGAGTTACGAGGAAAGGCTGCGGGAAATGCACCTTACGACACTGGAAGACAGAAGAGTAAGGGGAGACATGATCACAACCTACAAAATCCTCAGGAATCGACCGGGTAAACAAGGATAAACTATTCAACACTGGTGGGACACGAACAAGGGGACACAGGTGGAAACTGAGTACCCACATGAGCCACAGAGACGTTAGAAGGAACTTTTTCAGTGTCAGAGTAGTTAATGGATGGAATGCATTAGGCAGTGATGTGGTGGAGGCTGACTCCATACACAGTTTCAAGTGTAGATATGATAGAGCCCAGTAGGCTCAGGAACCTGTACACCAGTTGATTGACAGTTGAGAGGCGGGACCAAAGAGCCAAAGCTCAACCCCCGCAAGCACAAA